>NC_081353.1:6699009-6709788 GCF_029784015.1 Lycium ferocissimum
CCAACAACAACAACGACAATAACATCATTTCCAACACCAATATGTACCATAAAACATCCCACACGATGTTTTTCAATTTCCACAACCAACCAACTCGCTATACAATTATTTAACGACTTTATCTCAGTAAATAAACCAAAATTAACATTAATAATAGGAGATTCATACCTTATTCTTGTTAAAATCGCGATATATTCAATATCCACCTTGAATCCACCATAAAACCATACTAGAATCACATTCATGCGTTTATCCGTACTTCGATTAATACTCCGTCGCTTGAAAATTGTTTACTTTGTGATTCCCTCTCTCTCTCTCTCTCTTCAATTTTCTGGAAATTTTTGGGCTGAAATCTGGTGATAAAAGAGGGTTATTACCCTTTTTATAGGGGTCAAATTCGGGTCGGGTTCACTGTAGTATTTACTGTAGCAAAGATCAGCGGTGTCGGCCATCAGCAAGAGTATCGTAGCACGCGTTTCCTCTGTCACCGAACTTGTAACGTCCATAATTCTCTACTCCGATGTCCTATCGATGAGCGGTTTGTTGCGTTGGAAACTAGACTCGACGAAATTCATTTTAGGCTTTTGTTTCACTTCAAAATACTTCATATGCGACCAAAATTTTCACACAAAACATTACCCATCCTTTCTCTAAAGTCGTACTACTTCATTTCTTCCACTCATTTCCTTATAAAACCTTCCGGTATACCTTATATACATCCTTCACTCATTAAATATATTTTATAATTCTTTCTCCTTATATTCCAAAGTGGTTTTACTTAACCCTAACTCAACGTACTTATGTTTCAAATTTGATAAGTGCTCTTCGAAGATATAGGGTGTAACAGGTCATTAGGGCATTTTACCTCTTTTGCCCATGTTGACCCTTCCCCCGGCTATGTTCGAGTGGTTTTGACTCGTGGGGATGGGTAATGCTATTCCCGAGATGATCACATAAGAGTTAGAGAAGAAAACCTAAGTTTTGAAATTTTGAAAATATAACTTTGAGAAGTTTGACCAAAAGTTGACTTTTGGGTAAACACGCCCATAATCGAATTCCGACAGTTCCATTAGGTCCAAAATGTGATTTATGAATTAGTGGAGTCATTGGTTTTGTTCCCGAAGGATTCGGGTGTGATTTGGGTCATTGGTTGAGAAACTAGTTAAGTTAAAGAATTGGAGTTGACCACAGTCAACATCGGGTCAAGATGATCCCGTGTTGATGTTTTTAAAGTTCTAACAAGTTCGTATGATTATTTTGGACTTGTCCGCAAGGTTTGGTGATATTCCGATGAGTTTCAAATGGATTTGGGTTGTGTCGCGCTTGTATTCGATGCTTTAGGCATAGTTTCTTTGGCCATAAGGGGTACCATATGGATCAAACGACCTTTGTTTTGTGTTTCCATTGAACCATCAGATCTGTATCGTAATTACGAAGCCATTGGAAAAAGAATCCTCGCATTTCGCCTTCGTATGAGAAAGTTAAGGTCATTTTAGCGCGGACTGTTATTTTTGTATCTAGTGTGGTTGTGGAAGCGGACTTTTGGGCGATGAAGCGGACCAGAAGAAATGGAAATTGGTCTGCGAAAGCAGAAATTACTGTGTATTAAAAATCAGACTGCGTTCATTTAGTATTTTGAGCATATCTTGAGTTCTAGAGCTCCGTTTGAGGTGATTTTAACAGCATTGTTCTCGTCTCAACGAAGGGTAAGTATCTAACCTTTATTTTGACATTTCCTCAAGTTTATTTTCATTGGTTATCGATTTTATCCGAGTTTGATTGGGGAAAATTTGGGTTTTGAGCCCAAAAGTTGAAAAGTGGTAAATCATGGTTTTGAAGATCAAGATGATGACCTTTTGAATGGTTTTTTTGGATATAGACTAATTAAGCTATGGGTAAACTAATTTCAAAACAAATTTTCAGTATTGCCCTTGCGGGCTCGGGGTTACCTTTTTGGGTTCGTTTTGAATTTCGAATTAAAGTATAGCACTATGGGTATCATTGGACTCGTTTATACTCATGTAGCACGATTTTGACTATATTGAACCCCATTTTTCATCGAAATTACAGTTTTGCTCCTTGGGGCTCGAGTTTGGCTATTTTGGGTCCATTTTGGGTTTCGGGTAAAAGTATGACAAAATTTGTATCCATAGATTCGTATTTTGACGTAGAATTTATATTTGATAGATGTTGATCGTTCTGAGGCTCTCCGGAAAGGAATGGAAAGGACTCAAGTGGATTAGTTGGTGGCATCATTTAGGTAGGTTACGGCTTACTTTCCAGTTAGACTCCAATTAGTGAAGCATATGTTGGAGTTAGTTATTGACAAGAAAAGCATGTTAGGCCTTCGGGTATGAAGTTTGGATGGATGCTTTTAGGTTGGTATTGTTGTTGACTATATGGGCTTGTTTCCTGGTTATTGTGATTGGGCTTGTCACCATATGTGATTTTTTAGACTTGTCGTCCTATTTACTATGTTGTTTTTTGCGATGCATTCGTCTCTCTCTTATTATGTCACTTATCATCGGAAAAAGGAAAGGATAATGATTTAGGCTGGAATTGTGATGTGTACATATGATAAAACACGAGTGAGCTCCTGGTTATGATTTAAGGTCAATGAGGTTATCTTGCATGGCATGCCTTCTCATTTCATATGATACATTGGTTTGAACTGTGACTTGATACTAATGATGATAAGTGAGGAAGTGAAACATCCGAGGCTTCTTATTGTGGTGTTTTCTACATGCATATTTCATGTTGTCACGCCCCAAAACCCACCCTAGACGTGACCGGCATCCGATTTCATGAACAACATTGGAAGAACCTTATAGATCAATAACCATCAAGTCCATTTTTAATAACCTTTCATTAATTGTTTAAGAGATGTTATAAATAACTAATTAAAGATCATGGCCATAATTTATGAAATAAAAATCAGCATAAGTCTTATTCAACATTTAAATTAAAACGTGGTAACATGCCTCCATAAAACATAAGAGACATCCAAGACGCTACCCACAAGTTTATAACTATATATGGAGCTTCAAAGAAAATAAAATAACCCAGGACACTGCCTGAAACTGGTAAGAAGTAATGATGAAAACCCTTGAATGAATGTGTGGGCTCACCAACAATTTGGAAAATCGCAAGTATTCCTAATCCGCGAGATTTGTCTGTACCTGCTCTTCTTTGTTATCTAACATACCATCAAAAATAACAATGGTATGCCTGAGTACTGGGTACTCACTGAGTGTTCGTGGATAATAAGTAATATAACAAAATAATACAATAATGATTAGTGAAAACTGTTCCAATAGAATAATTTGAAATCAAAGACAAGATCAATCGTACAACTCCAAATCATCAATAGAGAGCCATCAAGACAAGTATATGTCTTTTCCGATTCAGAGTACTATTTATTACCATTTGAGTCCTTTCAATTCGAGACCAATATCATCAACAAGCCACTTATAGGCGAACAAGTTCATAATCATCAATAAGCCACTCACATGCAACAAAGATACGAAGCAAGCCACTCACAGGCTTCCAAAATATGAAACAAGCTACTCAAGCAACAAAGATACGAAACAAGGCACTCACAGGAAACCAAGTAACACATGCCAATACAGGCCCAAATCAGTATAATGAAGGGATGACCATTTAAGGCTCCCTAAACCAGTTTAGAAGCACCACATTGGGGTTGTTACCCTCGAAGGCTATCCTTCCTCCCGAATAGCTAGGCAAAACTACATCAGAATTATAAACCCTCGATGGCTATCCTTCGTTCCGAATAGCTAGAAAAACACCACGGTAGGGTTAAAAAACCCTCGAGTGCCACTCTTCCACCCGAATGGCTAGGCTAACCCCACTAGGACCCATAGTGACTATCTTTCCTCCCGAGTAGCTAGGACAAACACAAATAATAGGATCATAGCATATTAGCCGATTCATCAATCATGGCATAGAAGCCGAATCAAAAGTCATATTATGATAGCCAAATTACTCCTCATGGATTATGTTCATCTTCCCATTATAGGGGTACATAAATTCATTTCAGTTTTATAAAGCAGACTCACTTCCATAAAGAAGTTTTACGTTCAACACAATCCATTTATACAGCATTCACATGAGATAATCAAGCTTTCCAAATATCAAGTTTAAACATCCCTTAAGGGTAATTCGAGTTGAATTACCGAAGCTTTATATCTCAATCTTTAATCATCCCTTAGAGAGGAAAACAATCATGAATACGTATATATAATATAGTACAAATAAGGTTTAATTTGGGCTTGTCCCTCACACACACAATCCACAACCAAAGTCACACAAATTGTTTCAAAAGAGTATGTTCAAAAAGAGACATACAAATCACCTTCATAATCAAAAAGGATTTTTAAAAGAGACATACTTCAAAAGAATGTTTTCAAAAGAGACATACAAATCACCTTCATAGTCCAAAAGGACTTTTAAAAGAGACATATAAATCACCTTCATGGTCAAAAAGTTTTTTTTTTCAAAAGAGACATACTTCAAAAGAAGGTTTTCAAAAGAGACATACAAAACACCTTCATAGTCAAAAAGGATTTTTAAAACAGACGAACAAATCACCTTTATAGTCAAAAAAGATTTTTTTTAAAAGAGACATAAAAATCATCGTCACCGAAATCACCTTCATAGTCAAATAAATTTTTTATAAGAGACATACAAATCACCTACATAGTCAAAAAGGATTTTTAAAAGAGACATACTTCAAAAGAAGGTTTTAAAAAGAGACATACAAATCACCTTCATAGTCAAAAAGGATTTTTAAAAGAGACATACAAATCACCTTCATAATAAAAAAGGATGTTTAAAAGGGACATACAAATCACCTTCATAGTCAAAAAGGATTTTTAAAAGAGACATACCTCAAATACCGCTAAGGAAAATGGAATTCCCAAGGTTCAACAATCAATCTACAATGCATTTAGGTGAGAAAGATTAAATCTTTATTCGCTTCTACGAACTTTCTTTACGTTTTGAAAACTAGGCTTTCTAAGCCTATAAACGTGTTCTTGAACCTCATGTGAATCATTAGTGGATTCAAATGCATAGTATAATCTATATTAGCCTAAAAGACATTAATTAAATCAGGGAAATCGAAGTTCATACCTTTTAGATGAAGCTCTACACGCCCATTCTTCTCCGCTCTTGAGTTTTCAAGAATCTAGGGTTTGGAGAGACAAACTAAGGTTAATTTGATATTAGATTGATGAAGTAATGATGCGAATTGCTCAAGAAATTACCTTATATGTTTTGGGGAATCCCTAGATTGTTTCCTCTCAAAATGGCGGCCAAAACGAAGTGGTAAAAAGTTTTACGAAGTTACAAAATTCGGGAAAAATCGCTTCAGGCATAAAATAGCCTGATGCGTCGAGTGGGGCATCGCGTAGGGTGACTCGAAATGTATATTTATTTTTAAAGTGCCAAAACTTTGAATTTCCCAAAAATTTGGCCTGGGGTAGCGCCCAAGGAGACGCACAGGGAGACTCGCATAACTATTTTTTACACTACACTGACGATGTTCAGTAAAATGGGAGTACCTTCTAGCATAGAGCTTTATTTAAGTTCCACGATATACTGTCGGAAAGGTATTTCAAAGATATACAACTTTTATGAAGGATGTTTTCCCAAATACTAAACGGATTTTCACTAACCTGGCCTAGAAGTCAAACCTACCGAAATTTAGGCGAGTTTGAAAACTCTTACGAACTTCACTATTTGGTTTGACTTCAAATGACTCTTTATCGCCTGAATTCATCCTGAAGGGATTTGTATAGCTAAAATATCATCTTAATACTAGTTGTAAACATTCACACCTAACCCAAATTTATGGAACCATCCAACAATAATGACATGGTTCTCATGACTAGACCATTCAAGCCTAAACACAACATAAGGGATTCATACCTTTGGTCTACACTTCCCTAGGATTCGATAACCAGAAGGTTCAACACATACCTGAAATAGGAAATAAGTGAGGGTATTATGGCCTAAGCATCATTAACGGCAACTAGAAGGTAACTACATCACTTTCGAGTTTACTTTGTGAGTCTTAAGATACGGAATAAGTCTATGTCGATCTTTAGCAATCTTACTTTTCCACTCTATAATGGGTTAATCGAGAAATTCAAGCCTAACTATTTCTGATTGACAACTAGAGTTTCATAACCCTTGGAAATCCAGTCTATTCCCATAATCACATCAAGGTTCACTATTTCTAATTCCAGCACATCAAAAGGCGTCTCACGACCCTTAACTACAGTGACGCAGTCTCTATATATTTTAGAAGCGATAACAAGGACACTAGCAGGGGTATTCATAGAAAAAGTGTTCCAATCAAGTATTTTGGGGTTCCACTCCAAAATCTAGGCCATGGTACAAAGTCATATAAGAAAGATTCAAACCTGGATCAATCGAAAACTAAGTCGTTTGAATACGTATATGTTACAAAAGCAGAGTAAAGGGAAACCTGGTGACAAAATGATAGGTGAGATATGTCAAGTTGTTAATTGCGAGTAGCTTTTAAGGGAATTTTAAGATGGTCTTAGTGTGGTTTGAAGAATGATTTATGAGAAAGATGATTAGTAGTCCAAAGGGTTAAAATGAGTTACATTCGAGGTTTTGTACGAATAAGGTCTATTGGGGGATTCAGGAAAAGTCAACAAATGAGTTCTACTGTGGCTTAATATAAAGAGAAGGTTATTACGGCTAACTCAAAGAAATGATTTATAGAAAGGATTATGGAATCGACTATATGTTAAAGTTGAGTTAAAAAAAATGTCATAATGATATGGGCTGTTCTTGTCATACTTTGGATGCTGGAGATATTAAGATGATTTTATATAAGTTAGATCGGTGATTTTGGGGTACTTAGTACCTACAAGTGGGGAGTTGTCGGTAAAATGAAGTAGAGTCAGAACTTATTTTTGCCATTGATGCAGAGATGATTACGTTGAGAAGAGCTACGACTTGTTAGAGAGTTGACACAATTGCAGAACGAGGGTTCTGAGAATATCAAGAGATAAGTTATGAGATTTAAAGGTAAGTAAGGTAAAAAATATGAAAGATATGAGCTATTGGAGTACATGAGGTCATAGTTGGTTCAGACCTCAATTAAGAGGCCAGAAGCATCATGGTTGGGTATCCAGGTATGTTAGTAATTTTTTAGAAGCATGTTTTTCGACTAATGAGTTTCAAGAACAAAGAGATTAGCTACGAGAGTAGAGAAAGGTTTGTAAACCTATGATGTTAGTAAATTCAGTAAAAGGCTATGAAGGGTATGAGCGGATTTAAACAGGTTAAAAGTCGGGGAATGGACGATAAGATTTCGGGAAAGATAGAAGTAAGCATAGGAAAAGGTGAGTAAATAACCAATGGAGACCTGTTATAGTGATGGTACAATTAAATGCGATATGTTAATGGGAAGAATGATTCGATAAGGGGATGTACCAAAGAATGGGATCAAGGACAGAGTACAAGACTAGTTTAAACATTCGAGGATGAATGTTTCTAAGGGGGGAAGGATGTCACACCCCGTACTTTCGGAGGAGCACTTATCAAATTTTGACGTAAGTATGTTGAAATATGGCTAAGTTGTTACACCCCGTAGTTTTGTACGTTGAGATTCGTTAGGTGTTCAGGTTAAAAGTCGGGGAATGGACGATAAGATTTCGGGAAAGATAGAAGTAAGCATAGGAAAAGGTGAGTAAATAACCAATGGAGACCTGTTATAGTGATGGTACGATTAAATGCGATATGTTAATGGGAAGAATGATTCGATAAGGGGATGTACCAAAGAATGGGATCATGGACAGAGTACAAGACTAGTTTAAATATTCGAGGACGAATGTTTCTAAGGGGGGAAGGATGTCACACCCCGTACTTTCGGAGGAGCACTTATCAAATTTTGACGTAAGTATGTTGAACTATGGCTAAGTTACACCCTGTAGTTTTGTACGTTGAGATTCGTTAGGTGTTGGTTATTTTAAGTATAGACACTGGAGTTACCTTCAAGGATATATGAGATTATATGCGCCTATCATATGGTTATGAGGGTTTAAGTTCATATAATAAGCTATGGAGGGATTGGAGGACAAGTGAATTAAGGAAATTAAGTTTGTTGGAATTTTGGAGAAAAGATGGGGGACAATTTTAGGTCAAGATCAGAGAGGTATATCTCCTGGTATATCAGGAGTTTTGAGGTGTTTCAAGAGCCTAAAATGAAGTTCGTCGAGTTTAATTTCCAATGCAATAAACCGTTCATCAATACGACATCGGAGTAGGGAGTTATGGGTGTTTTAAAACGAACTGCCAGAAGCCCGCGAACCTACACAGAAATTCTAGAAATCATTTAAAAGCCCACCAATTTCGGCCCATTAGCCCCAAACCGAATTGGACTACTATATATACCCCTTAAGTCATCTAAATCATTTAATTTTTCACCATTTTTATCTCCACACCTCTCTAGAACTTCCCACAACATTCATCCAATATCCAAAACCTCCCCAAACCTTCCCAAATCCTCTAGAACCTTCCTCCAACTTCCACAACATACATGAATATTCCTACAAGTCTATATGACAATTTTAGTCTCTTTTTTTTTTTTTCATTTTTAGCATAGCCCCAAGTCCTAGGAAGTCCTAGAAACTTCTCCAAACATATTCCAACATATTTCCAAGCCTAAACCAAGGATTCAAGTGAAGATTAAAGTGGTTAAGGGTTTCCAAGTGAGGTCTATACTTGTCTCCTCTTCTTGAAGATGTTTGGGTGAGTATTTTTAAGGTGGAGAAACCATGGAATTGAAGTGTTCTCGAATTTTGAGGTAAGATTTCATATTTGTTTCATGTTTATGAGTTTATTTGGTAATTATGTTAAGATTTGAGGAGAAGAAACATGGAGGAAAAGTTCAACTATGCATTTGATGATATTTTGAGTTGTGAATTTACTTGAGTTATAATTATTAGTATATTTTGAGCATAATCTTGTTATGAGGGATAATAATGATGTTAAGGAATTTTCGTATACGAGTGTATAAGGGGTTGTTTGAACTTGTTGTTATGGATTGATTATGAAAAGAAGTTTTGGGATGGAATGGAGTATATTGGTATTAATAATGATGTTGTTGATGTTAGTGTTATTGTTGGTTGTTGGTACTGTGATTTCGGGATAGGGATATAAACAGGGGAGATGCCGCCTGAATTTCAGCAGATTCTAAAAGGAATTAAATTGAAGGCTTAAGACAAGCGTATGACGATGAGCCTAACAATAGTATGAATGGTTTTATATGTAGATTTCAAGACAGGAGGTAGGTTGGAAAGTCGAGAAGCGAGCTTCCAGGTATGTTAAGGCTATCCTTTCTTTCATTTTGGCATGATCCTATGATATGAACGAACAAACGAGTAAGTGAGCTTCCATATTACTCTGCTCTTAGAAGCACTGGGAGTACTTCGGTCTTTGATGTTCTGAGTCCCTTTTATGATTGTTCCTTGACTTCTTAAGTCCCGAAGGGGCATCCATAGGTCGTATGTTTCCATAATGGTGTCTAAATCCCCAAGGGGACATTCATGAGGTTTCATTATTCATATGCATTTGATATTTGAGTTTTAAGTCTCGAAGGAGACAGATGAAAAAGGGGAAGAAGTTCCCATTTTGAACTAAAAGTTGCTCCGAAGGGAGTCTTTTGATGTTTTACAAAAATTATCATGTATCATGATTTTATGGGGTAGGGGAAAGATCTACGGCGTTATATACACAAACCACCTGATCAGCTGGTATATGATGATTGAGATGCCGGATGGGGCCATTATGATATGATGCCCGACGGGGCAGAGCTCGAAAGAGCAAATGGGTAAAGGTGTATATGCATATATACATGTTTACAAAAGTACATTATGCATATTCATAGTCCTTAGCGATAGTCACAGTGTTAGAACCCATATTTTTGTACATTGGAACAATCTGGATTAATTATAATAAGTTAAGGACAAAAATTATTTCGGGATACAAAGTCGGGATTCTTGACCATTTGATTTTATTTTGAGACATAAGTTATATATGAAATTGTTGGTATTGAACACTTAAGGAAAATTGGGACCACAATTCATAAATTGGATTTTTTTTAAAAAAAAATGTGTTGTACAAAACTCCCTTGTGGCCGTGTAAATGAGAAGGGTCCCACACATTGTGTGGGCCAAAGACTTGCTTAGATATTTGAGGGACCTAGTAAGATGACCAAGTAGTCTTCTTTACTCATTTTACACACTTCAATACTTAGAAAAATATCAACTTGAGAGCCCCATTCTTTCCCCACTGTTTTCGGCTGAACCAAGGGAAAAATCAATCCCACTTCTAGCTTCTCAAAAATTAATTCCTTGGTATAAACCCACTATATTGAAGTCCCTAAGTAGCGTGGAAGAGTCGTTTGGGTCATCCAACCATTAGTAGTGCCCATTTGCAAACCCTAACTATTGAAAGAAGTGAAGAACAAAGGTAAGATTTCATCTTGTTATGTATTGTGAATCTTGTATGCCTATTGTTGTATGCTAAAATGGATAGAAATCATGAAATATGGAATGTTGAAGTGGGGTTGTGTGTTTGGTGTGTGGGTCGTTTGGGGTGTAGGTGTGTGTTGTGTGATTGAGTTGATAAATTGGTTCTTTGTAGCTTGTTAATTGTTGTTAGTATGGATTTGGGTTGATAATCGAATATACGAACGATGTTGTGACTTGAATGTAAGCC
>NC_081353.1:6709888-6724081 GCF_029784015.1 Lycium ferocissimum
TTTCTAATAGTTTTTTTCGTAGCTTAATTTCTACGGAACATTCTTGTTGCTGAAATGACTGCACATTTGCTAATTGTAAATCGATACAAGTCAATATTTTTTCTACTTTTTTCCCTTAAAATTGGATAATACATTTTTAATATTATGCAAACACGGGCGTGAGACGTTGAAAATAAAGAAATCACACTAATACTAAAGTAAGGTAATTTGAAAAGACAAATAATGAATGTTACATCTCGTGTTTTCATACGTTAAGCTACGTCGTAAGTAAGCTAGTGTGGACCCGCAGAGGTTATGATCATTTACAAGGGTATTGAAAGTTTAGAATAAATGTTAAGGATATATTGTGGGGGTTAAAGGTTAAACGAATCAAAGAAAATACGTTTCATCAAAATTCTATTTTTGGACAAGAAGTACAGTGGGAATTACGGACCATATAAATGAATTACCATCGTATTTATTATGGTGGCCAACTGTAGAAGTGAAGTTGAATTCTGGATTTTGTCATCCCAGTTACGGTGGGAAGTAAGGAGCGTATTTTCTACCGTATGTTCGGGCGGTGGAAATGTCCTATTATGTATTTAAGCGGTGGGTATGTTTGGGACTTCATTTTTCATTAACATGATCCAAATTCACCGCAAAGCTCTCCAAGCAGTACCCTATCCATTCAAGCTAGATCCATAAAGTTATAACATGATTCTACCCTTCACAAGTTCATAAAGATCGTGTATTTCATCTCCTCTACGTTGTTGCTGTGCTGGAGCCTCGAAGTTCTTTTAAGTTGAAGAGAGCTTGAGAGGGAGTTGTTCTTACTGGATTAAGACCTTACTAGATTAAAACAAGATATCTCTTCTCCTAGATGTATTCAAGGTTATCTAAGTTGTAGCCAAGTTGATTGAATGAGAAATAGCGTAATAATGGTCGGATATTGTATGTGATGTTGTTGTGTCATGTTGGGATGTTTGAAATTGTTGTTATAAGGTTATAAGGCTAGAAATCATGTAGAAGAACTTGTATATGTGTTGAGGATGTTGATGTGTGTTGTAGTTTAATGAAGGGTGCAGAGAAGCGTGGTGTCACGACCCAATTAGTAAGCCGTGAAGGCACTATCTCGCCCGAGTCAGTAAGCCATCTACAACCCGATTAAACAGTTATTTCAAGAAATAAGTGCGGAAAGAAATCATACAAGTCCATTACTAAGTCTTTAAAGCTTTTATTGTCATAAAACATACCGAAATAACACGATCCCCCAAGACTAGTGTCACTAGTACAGAACTTGCTAAAATACTAATACAAGGCTGATGAAATACGTAGTACATTGTCGGGATGAAAAGGAAAGAAAAGTAATAATATAGGAGAATTCGGTGCTACGGATCTACGTGTAGCTCACCCCGAACTCTAGAGAAGGTCACCTTAACGACCGAGTCTCGTGAACAGCGCTCGTACCAGAGACAGAATATGCACACAAAAAGATGCAGGAAGTGTAGTGTGAGTACGGAAAACAATATGTACTCAGCAGCATCATCGACCGACCATATGTTAAAACGGAGATGAGGGCTGGTCTTCCGAATACTACTTGTACACCTAACTGCGATTAGCACTCCATAACAATCATAATAATCACGATAACCATTCAAATCATAAGTTACAAGCCTAAGTTATAGCATCTAAACCCTTAAGTGTTGTCCAACAAATCCAATTCAAGCGGTCCAATAACTCAACATTAGTTAAACACACCAAACAACACAAGTAGAAGAAATGATGAAAAATGCAAGTGATATGCAATGCAAGGCATTTCGTTATCCGATACACAAACGCTCTTTCAATAGGGAGCGCGACTCGCCCAGGGGACTCGCGAGGTCCATATACCACCCAGAACCATTTTCCTTTGAGTTTCCTAGCCATATTTTCCTCTCAATCAGACCATCTAGCCGTTCTTAGGCTCACATTTTGTCACTAGCCAATCGACTCATATCATTGCCATCACTCGGCCAATCGGACCATATACTCATGCAACCCATATGTAATCATTTCCCTACAGTTTGACATATGCATCTTCAAGTGTTATATGCATAAGATACCATATGAAAGCATAAATTTGACATGTAAACAACAACAATCAATGTCAAGTAATGAAGACTCAATCTTTAGCCTCTTTTCCGCTGTTATAACGAGTATTTCAGAGTGATGACAACATTTAAGCTCATATAAGACAGGTAAAAATCATAGATCAAATAAATAAGGGGTATCATGCCCACCACAAGTCATTCAATAATCTATACTATCTGCTAATGCCTAAAGTATGGCATCCATATCGGACTATACAATTTAAAGTACGTAAATACCCTTATCATGGCATCGGTACCCGATACAAGTGCTCGTCACCTCACAAATATCAGGACCCCATTAATTACCCCATTATTCCCTCTTAATTAGACAAATTAGACCAACACGACGCTTTTAAATTAGGTCAAGATCTTAACTTTTTGAATTTATATGGTCAAGCCGATCATATCTGAGACCTTGCCCCTACATAGAGCCTCTAAATGTTTCCAATTTGTTCAAATACGGTATCTAAGTAAGAATATGAGACTAACAATATCCATGTTGCTATACTTCAATTCCAAACCCAAAAATTCACCTTAATAGGATTTCAAGCCAAGAAGGACCAAACATGAAATATGACCCAAAATTAGTTTACCCATGATTTATAGAGCCTATATCTCAAAAATGAATGAAATCCATCCACAAATTCATGCTTAATTGAAGAATTTCATATTCCAAGCCTAGGGTTCAAAACCCCCAATTTCGTACTCCAAAATCATGAATCCTAGCATGAAAACTCTTACTAATCCCTGGAATAATCATAAAAGGGCGGTTAGTATCTTACCCAATAGATGTATCCTGCAAAATCCCCATAGAACAAGTACCCAAGAGATAAACATGTGCATTGGGAGTTAAATCACGAAATGCGCTCTTTAATTCTGCCCAGACATTATTCCTTCTTGGCGAACGCGCGGTGATGTGCCGGTAGTTTGTGCCACATCTAATGCTTTTTAACTATAAGTTTTACTTGTTTTCGAGCAAATTTATGTTAGCTTGATGTGTTTTGTGTGTTGTGCATGTATTGTGAAGTTAGATTGCTCGGAAAGCGAAAAAACGAGGAAAAGAGGCAATCTGTTCTGATAAGCATAAGGACGGACCGTCAACATGCTCGACAGTCCGTCGATTTGCCTAGTCTATAAGTTCCTGCGAAGTGACAATTCATCAGATCGTCGATTTGCATCGTCAACATGATCGACGATCCGTCAAAGTGCTTCGACGGTGGAGTTCCTGCAGAATGAAAAAGGCATACTCAGATCGTCGATATGGTCATCGAGCATGTTGACGACCGGCAAAGTGCAAAAAAACGACCGTCGAAGTGCAAGCTAGAGGTTGGAACGGAGATTTGGGATTGATTATTTCGAGTTGACTTGTATAAATACTGTTTAGGTTTTATTTTCAGACATCTAGAGTTTTAGACTTGTAGTAATTACTTTTGAGTTGTTATTGCTTTTGAAGACTTCCAGACAATTACATTCATTACAATAATTCAATTATGCAATCTTCAATCTTTTATTGTTTCCTTGTTGCCATGGTAGCTAAACACCTTTACTAAGGTTGTGAACCAAGGATGGGTGTATTGTGATTGGGGATCGTGAAAGATATACGCATAATGGATTGTTATGGTTTATTTGTTATTCGTTTTCATCATATAGTTAGTGGTTGCAAACATTAGCTAACGCCATAAACTTTAGTTTATTTGGGAAAATAGCTAAGGTTAGGTAAGAACAAATAACAAGAACTCAGGGCTTTAAACCTTGTTTAATAAATTCACTTAGGAATAAGAAGAATTTACTTGGCATAATTGGATTCTTCATGCATACTTTCTTATCTTTGGACAAAGCATAGGAAAAAATAATCTTTTCTTATTGAAAAAACGGTTCGGATTCACATAGAGGTTAAGTGCATCCATACAAACAGTCCATTAGAAGTATATCAAGATCGATAACCATGATTGTCATGACCCAACCCGTGGCCGTGACTAGTGCCGAGGCTGGGAAACTCGTACTATCATCCATCATGTAATCATACCATAGCAAACATAATAAGAACTTAAACATACAAAAAGGCACGGCGTCGCGTACACATATATACATATCGTACATAAGCCTGGGAAACATTCAGAACACAAGCACAACTGAACAGTGACTACCCACAACCCACACACATGTCTACAGACCTCTATGAGTAACAACAGAATCATATGACGGGACAGGGCCCCGCCGTACCCCTGAATAGATATACACATATATAACCAAAGAGTCTGTACCAAGAAAATGGGCTCCGGAACAAGGGAGCGCTCCAAAACAGCTGAATGGGAATCCTAAGCCGGCGGATCACCAAATCGTGTATCTGTACCTGCGGGCATGAAACGCAGCCCCCCGAAGCAAGGGGGTTAGTACGGAATATGTACTGAGCATGTAAAGTATGAAACACAGTAAACAAGAGCATACTAAAATGAGGAGTGTAGGCAATTAGTACAATAACCAGAAAACCATAAAGCTTGTCCTGAAACATAAATCATGCATGACAATAACTTACCCAGCCCATTACAAGACTGAGTGACATAAGAAAAATAAGTATCATGTACATATGCATGCATAGCGTGTCCCGGCCCTCTAGGGAGGGACTCGGTAAGTAAAATCATCATATACATGTACATATAGCGTGTCCCGGCCCTCTAGCGAGGGACTCGGTGAATGAAGTCATCATCTACCATCCTGGCCACCATCCCCATATCATCACATCATCATATACATATATATAGCGTGTCCCGAACCTCTAGTGAGGGACTCGGTGAACAATGCAGTGGAATGTGCACGAATGCGTATCCTGGCCCGAGACTCAGTGAAAGACATTTTGAGCATTGCACAAGCAGAGTAGTGAGAAACCATATGCACATAAATCATCTTTAAGACTCGACAGATAAGTAAACAAATCAACGCTCGAATATCAAACGGTAGTCATGAGAAACCAATGCTCAAGTATCAACGATGGTCATATTAAGCTCTTGCAGAAAGTCGTTAGGACTATACCAAGGAAAATCTCGGGGACCACGGATATGCATCAAACCAATCCGGGCCCGCCCATGAACGTTAAAGTCATTATACGTTATAGAATCATTTACGAGCATATCGAAGCAATCCGGTTAAATATTTATGAAAGTTAGGGACATTTTCAACATAAAACTCTTTTTGGAGCAAAACTCTTTATACCACATTAAAATTCAATCATACAAAAGACATAAAGACCATAGTTCTACCACATTAAGAATGTCAACATTAAGAGATGGATAAGAATCGTAAACACGCTCGGATCATAAGAATAGAGTTACCCCGAGGATCGTGTCATAGCTTACTTACACTAAGACATGCCAAAAGAAAGAAAGGTTAAGCTTTACATACCTCGTCCGCTTCCTAAGCTAATCCAAACTTAATTCTCGGGGCTCCCAAGATCTACAATAACATCATTAGATACTAACATTAGTTGTAGGCACTTAGGAATTCATTCCCAAGCTATAACTTTATCTACAGAAATTTGGGCAGAATTTCCCCTGTAAATTCAACAACCCCGAGAATTCAATTCGGCTAAATCTTCAACAACAATACCAACAATCATATTAACAACATCATAAACCAATTCAAAACGCATTCTAACGTTAGTAACTCTTTTCTACATACTTGACAACATTCCACTTATATTCAATCCAACTACATACATTCAAGCCAACGTCAACGCTCACATATCTAAGTACTAATCCGAAACCATTCAAACAAGATTCAAGAACATTTCAAACAATCCGCACAATATTTCAAACAACCCAAACAAAACACCATCTCACCCGAAACCACCCCAAACCCGAGAACAACAACAATACATTCTCTTCCTTCCAATTTCATAAACTCACCGACAATCCACACTTTAACAACATTATTCTCATAAATACAAGAAACTACATACAATTCACGTTGGCCTCTAAAACAGCCCACAACAATTACAACTTCAACTTGAATCATTAAACTTTCATTTTCATCATAATTTCCACAACAACAACAATCAAAAATACTAAATAAAATTAGTTCAACATGCCTATAACAAATCAGCCCATATTCGGCCACAACATCAACCCCAATATTTCATGAGTTTCATTCATTTCTACACACTACAACAACACCCAAACATGCTAAATACAATTAATTCATCACTCCTACACAACACATACCTACACGCCCACAACCCAACATACACGGCTCAACATCAACATCAATACTTTCATGAATTTCATTCATTTTCACATACTATAACATGTACAAACCATCCATAACATATGAAAAATAAGATTGAACCTTACTTTTTCCACTTAGTTCTTCAACTTGGCTAAGGTTGGTGCTTGAACTAATACTTGTTCTTGCTACTCCAACAACCACTCCATGTTGTTATACACCTTCTAAGGAGTTGAAATGCTTGAGGAAAATATTTTTTTTGATCAAGTTTTCCAAGGTTCTTGCTTGGTGAACTATGGCCGAATGGCCCTATTTTTTTTCTTTCTCCAAGTTTCTTGAATTTTCTAAGGGTGAAGATGATGAATATAATGACTTAGTCATCTTTTACTACATATATAAAACATCCATGTGGCCCATGGCCCACATATATTACATGGACACATGTCCCCTTTAGTTCATGAATTATAAGTTTTCCATAATTCACTTTTAACCCCAAATTTCCTTAATATTCCATGCCAATAAAATCATAAGCAACTTATGCCTTATGTCACGACCCGTCTAGGGGCCGTGACGAGTACCCGATACTTGTACCGAGTACCCCTTATCTATCATTTTATCTGTACCTCTTAGCCAGTCGTATGAACGGTGCCGTATTTTTTTTCTCAAACTGAACATTAACATTAGCAGCGTCATTATAAACATAGACCAGTTAGCTTCGCTATCACTTCATACAACAGCATTAAGATGCCAAAAATACCACGTATTGAATCGTACATAATCCCGATCGAACGTATCGTCTACGAGCCTCCTAGACATACTATACATATACATAAGAAGGGCCAAGCTCCGTCATGCCCGAATATACACATACAAAACAAGATACCAAGGAAGTGAGGCTCGGGAACAATCGGGAGCGCTGCCGTGTACGGCCGGGGTAGAGCTTTAACGATCAAATCCGCCACAACCGTCGACTCGCGCGCGCATGAAACGCGAGCGCCGGCAAGAAGGGGCGTCGCATTGCAATAGTGTACCGAGTATGTAAGGCATGAATAGTAATATGTGAGAACATAAATCATGCATAATGACATAAAAGAACTACAACTCAAGTCCTGGGATAAAAACATAACCTGTATATATAGGTGCCCTTGGGCAGATGCTGTGCTTTCTTAACTTTCCTTACTCATTTATATATATACATATATGCATAAAATATAGAATATATATTATATTGCCGAGGCGTCGGCAACCGATCCATTTAACCATAAATATGCACATTCCCGGTTCCGGCATCCGCGTCCGGACGACATCAAGTCAAGTAATGCTAACCGATGGGGTGGATATGCGTATATAATGTCGCCATTATTTCCGGCCCCGTAAATATATGAAAATCCCATGTATAAATATCGGCGTCTATAGCGCTCTGATTCTTTTTGTGTCATATATATATATATACTTATATCACGTACGGTTACCAGCGTCTATAGCGCTCTGATTCTGCTATCATACAATATACTTATACTTATACGTACGTCGGGTGCACACACATCCATCGGGGTCATAGGGCATAATTCCTTGTACTTAGATTCTTTAGAATAGTCGTTACTTATAATAGAATTAAGTTATCTTAAAATGGTTTAACATTCTCGTACTTTCATTTTGTAGCAAAATATATATCTACATATGTTATGTGTCATGACGTTACTCATGAAGGTCTTAGGGTAATCGGGTCTTATCCTTGCAAGTTCTAGGGTATTTGGACCTTTCTTTCGCAATTCATGCACTTTTGGTTCAATCTTCTACTGAATGAATAGTAACTATTTTCAATCTCGGATTTCTAGAGATAGGAAAGTCCCCGAGGCGCGAATCAGCCTATACGTCTAAGACATGCCAAGAAAGGAAGGGGAAACCTTACATACCTCTTTCGACTTCTTTAGCTATTCCGATTCGCGTCGCAATCTCAAAATCTGCAAATTGGTCATATTTACCAAAACTCTTATTAGGGTTCGTAGAGTTAGAATCTTAAGGAAACACTTGGCTCACCGAAATTTAGAAAGACTTCCTTTGTAAATATACCATCCTTGACATTCAACTTAGCAAATTTCAACCAACAACAACCGAATTCAAACGGCCAAACTATCAACAACAATACCAATATTCATACTAACAATTCCAATAACCAACTCAAAATATATCCTAACAATTTCATCAACATATTACTTTCCTCAAGACCTTCCAACTCCAATGAAAGCATTAACAACATTATAATCCATATGTCGACAACACCACACTAACAAGATTTTCCATGCATACTAAGACACAATATCCCCTTTACATGAGCCTTCAACAAGTCTCCCATAACTACTCATTTTATAAAAATTCACTAAGTTCTTATTAATCATATAGAACTCCACAATACAACAACAACCAACATACTAGATAAAATTAACTCATTTTCCTCCACACTACACTACTATTACACGGCCACACCATGCACACATAACTACCACTTCTCCAAAATCATTCAACCTCCATTACCAACCTAATATTCATAACAATAACAACCAAACATTCAATAAAAAAAATCAAAGCATGATTCATACTCACACATGGCATGCACGGCCACTCCCTATATTTTTTGTGCTTCATGAACTTTATCCATTTTCATTCACTACAACATCTACAACCATCCATAACATAAAAAGGAAGTGAATTCTTACCTTCTTCCTTGATTCTTCACTTAACTTGAACTTGCAACTCCTATGAATATGTGTTTCTCTTGTTCCAAACCACTCCACCTTGCTAGGGGCCCTTCAATTGGTAGAAAAATAATTTTTGGAGAAATTTTTGCCAAGGTTTTTGTTGGTCTTCCTATGGCCGAATGGTTGAAGGGTTGTTTTCTCCTTCTTTTTTTTTTTTGTTCTTGAATTCTCTAATGAATTATGGAATAAAGATGACTTTATATCTATAAGTCTTCCACAAATTTTCTTCATTGCTACATAGTCCCTCAATTTTATCCCTTATGCCTCCTTTCTTTCCTTCCCTTAGAATTCTGCTCCTTTTTCTTGATTTTTCTAGAGAGTTGAATGAAAAGATGACTTGGTCATCTTTTAATTTGACTCCTTAAAATTCCAAGTGGGCTTAAGTCCACCAAGAAGTGGATGGCCAAATATGGACGACCAAGCCCATTTTTTTTTTGTGTGTCATGCATTTCATACAAATTATTTTCCAACTTTCCAAATTTGTCCTTCGTCTTCCTCCAAATTTCCACGAGTCATATTGCGAATTTCCTTTTATGCCCTTTGACCTTTCTCAATAATTCCGCTTCTAATTCTTCATAAGCCATTCACATACTTATCAAATTGAAATGTGGCCTTGCTTGTCGTCCTCCCGCGATTGTCTCGAATTATCCGAATGCGCAAAAATGCGGGATATAACACCTTAAAACAATATCGGAGGTTAAAAAGTCTCTACCTCGTATCCCGGAATAGTCTTGTCCTTAACTTATCATGGTTAGCTGAGATTGTCCCAACGTACAAAATACGGGATATAACATCCTTCCCCCCTTTAGAACATTCGTCCTCGAATGTTAAACTAGTCTTGTAAGGTCTTACAAGGATCCCAGGGGGGTTTCCTTTATTACTATGACATGCAGTTTCATCTACCAATCATATTCCTTCTTCATCTTCTCTTCAGCTTCTCAAATCATCTCCTCCCTGTTGTTGTTCTACCACAATACCTTAACAAGAGCCACGTCTTTAGTACGCAGCCTTCTTACCTTACGAACAATGTAATAAGGTTCAATATATCTCGGGTTAAACTCTTCCTTCCATGGGGGATATCTTCAAGCATACCCACTCGCCAACCTGGAATTTTAAGTGTTGACACCAATTGTCGTCATACGGTTTCGTGCCTTCGAATCGCTAATAGTCGTCCCGTTTTAACCGTCATATCGGTATCAACCTAAAAGAATCAAACATAAATTCACTCTTTTTGTGCTTGACTAGTTCGATCATCTTGCTTAAATCATCTTATAATCCCTCTTTACTTAACTTGTAACATTCTAGGCACATTGTCTCGTGTCGTTTCCTCACCTTTAATTCAACCCCTTCTATCGTCCCTTTGCTCCGATCTTGCTCTCAACTTTCCGGTCACACATTATGTTGCAATCTTTACAAGAATATGCGCAGGTGCTCAATTTTGGCCCAAGAAATACCTTAGCGCGGCTTCACTAATTCTTATGTTTTACTTGCCTTCGCCTCTCTTATCCTACAACCGATGTCGGAATAGGTCTTTGATTCAACCATAGCCATATCCTGCTTGTCCTCGCATACCAATTCTAGCTCGATAATTCAGCTTAAACCATCTTTACATCTTTCCTTAATGCACCCAAAATCTCGTAACCATATTGTTATTACTGAATCCGAACTTTTCTCATTAAGCATTTACTTGGGCTGTCGTCTAGCATATAACATTCTGTGTAACGTAACTACTCTTGTGTGGCTTATATAAAGTATATTCCATCTCAGTTACAGCCTTCCCTTTTCCTGGTTCACTCTGCTCCACATATTCCTTCCGTCCTAACATTCACTTGTAGCTTGTCCTATCGTACTCTTTTCCCTTCCTTTATTCATCCCTTTGATGCTCTCACTTCCTACTATAAGAGGTCCTCTATTCTTCTCCCTTACTACTCATAGGATGCAGTATCATTAGCGAACAACCCTATTGCCCACATCTTAGCTTTTAATCCAGCACAGCAGTGTTACCTTTTACAATGTCTTTGTAAGTTACTCGTTATCGTTCTCTTGTCGTATTCCCCTTAAGCCTTCACTTTCTAATGTCATAGCATTCAAGATCTCTACAATTGGTTCTCAGCACTATCTCAATTACCATCCTAGCTTCTACCCCTTTTTCTGGCTTTTGGATCTTACTAACTTGTCTCGGCAAGGAATCTTACCTATAGCCCGAGCATCCATATCAAATATATTGTAGTGTTAGTTGTCTCCATTTTGCACTTGCACCTCTCGCACCCGCTTCCCCCCTTTAAGGGATGTACTTATACTATTACCCGATCATACTTTGCCCTATGTCCGTGTTTTCCAATCTCAATTGGGCGGCACTTTTATTCCAACATTCTGATCCCCTCGCCGTTCATCCGCTCACTTTCTTTCTTTTCCAATTATTATTGTTTTAGTACTTTTAAAAGTTTATCCTATAGTGAAAACAAAGAACACTTTTCCGTAACATTTGTGCCGTTCATTTTTTTTTTCACTTGAACTTCGTTACCATCGTCCGAATAATGCCTTCATATCCCCACGTTGGTTGCAGAATACGCATATCATATCCGCTGATATAGCCATATACGGGATATCATATACATACGTATACATATGATTACTACCATCTCGCTTACAAAATATTTCCAACCACTATTCCAACTCACCCTAATTCTAGAGCTATGACACACCTTCTTTCTCTTCACCGGTCTAGTCCGCCCCGGCCTACGCGACCTCTTAAGGTTTCCGCCCACTCTGTATATTCTAATTTCCCTTAGACTACTCTAACTTCCCATTTGGTTCCCCTCGTGTCGACCTTTTAGGATTTTTAGTAAACTTCGTGGGGTCACCTATCCTAGAATTTCTCTCCTCAAAGACGCTTTAACCTCGAAACTTTTATTAAAATATGATGCTTTAATGCTAGTATGATAACGTCTACCTCGTTGCACGACCTTCATCACATAATCCGGAGTAAGTTGAAGTCTTACCCGATTTCCGAACGCTCTCATAACACAATTACTATTTTAGCCCTCTTTCAATCCTAAATATTCACTTTTCACCTACGGATATGACTACTTTCCATCCTGGACTTCCGTATCCGCAATAGTAGTGAACACACCTTAATCGCCGTGACTTATAAATACTTGGTTATCGTGCCTTGAATTTCGACTACACGTTATTATGCACAAACATACAACAAATACACATATATATGAAAAAATTCCAATAAGAACTCATATACCCGTAGCCACATTTCGAGACGCCTCTCGCTCCTATCTACTAGCCAAAGGCTATATGCGGTTCTGAGACCGCTAGGACCCAGGCTCCCCACACGAGCCCCTACCGCGCCCCCGCCGTGCCGGCATACCCTACCCCACAGGCGCATGGCTACAGAAGAAGATGAACCAGTAACCGACCCGCAAGAGTCGTAGCCGCACCACCCGGACTACCCCCATACCCCCCACTCCCTCTGATTGGCCGCCCGCGGGGAACAAGCCCCGGGGCCCTCCGGGACTCCCCCGGGGGCGCCCCCGCAGAGGGATTTGATGGCCCCGTCCGTTTAAAAACCCCTCTCAAGCGAACCCCCAAGGCCCCGGAGCTCGGGCCGGCTCCCTACCCCCGTCAAATCTCCCCCTCGGGGGAAACGTGGGGGTGGCCCCGGTTGGCGGAGAAGAATACCCGGGGTCCTTTTTGGGGCCCGCCTCTTTTCCCCCCCCAAAACATTGACCCCCCCCTCTTGGGCCGGCTCCCCCCCCCAAATTTTTTTGATCCCACGCCCCCCGCCTCGATCCCCCATCCCCCCCGGAACGCCCCGGACCCCGAGCAATATCCTCCCCCGGGGGGGAAAACCATCCCCCAAAGCACAACCGGGGAGGGGATCCGGCCCATCACCTTCGAGCATCCCTTTGGCCATCGGGGGCCATGGTTTGGGGGATTTTCCCAGCCGGGAATCGGCCCGGTTTTCCCCCACGCTCCCCCTTTCCCCCCGGACGTGGGGAAACCCAAAAACCCCCCTGCCCCCCCGGAGGCAAAAAAAGGGGCCGAAAAGGGCCCCCCAAAAACGTCCCCCCCGCCCGGGGGGCACCCTCGCCCCCCCCGACCTCCCCGGGGCTCCCTTGGCCCGGGGGCCCCCCCATTTCAACCGATTGGGGCCCCCTCACGACCCGGGCCCCGGAAGCCTTACCCCGGGCCCCAAAGTACGGGCCCCCGTTTTAATAAACCCGGGATCCTCTGGGGTTTGGGCCCCAAAACTCGGAGGATTCGGGCGGGAAAAATTTCGGGGCCCCCAACCATCTGGTTCCCTCCCGTTTATCCCCCCCAAACCAAAGCCCGGCACCCGCCCCCGAAAACCCGGCCCCAATCGGACCGCTCTCTCGCGGCCTTATCCCCCCGCCCCCGGCGAGGGGGGTGGAGGTGGAGCCGCCCCCCGGGGAGACACCGGGGCTCTGGGCCCCATGCTCCCCCGGTGGTGGCGGTGTGGGGGAGTCGGCCCCTTTTGGGGACAACCCCCGGGCCTCGGGGGACGGGCCCCCAAAAACTCTCCCGAGCCAGTTCTCCCCGGGCCGTCCCACTTGCCCTTCCGGGGAGTCGCTCTTTCGGAGATCGGCCCAAAACATAACAACCCTTGGAGGGGTTCGACCCTTCCCCCTAAACGCACGATCTAAGATCAAGGAAAGATAACATCCTAAATGTCCGAAAATTTTTTTGGAGGTGGGGCAAACCCGAATAAAAAGGGGCTTCCCCGGAAAACGGTCGAGGCACCCCCGGGCGAACGGGTCGATACCCCCGTCCCACCCCCCCGGGGGTGACTGGGGCCCGGGCCCGGGGACTGTCAAATCTCCAACCCTAATCATACCATGGAAAAAAAAAAAGAACTTAAACTACAAAAAGGCACGCCCCGTCCCCTATAATACTATCACCAAAACCCGGGGGAAAAATTTGTTCCGACCCCCAAGGCTGACTTCCCACAACCCACACATATGTTCTACGGACACTCACGAGTAACAATGGGGATCATATGACGAGACGGGGCCCCGCCGTGCCCACCGAATAGATATACACATATATAACCAAAGGGAGCTTTCCAAAAAATG
>NC_081353.1:6724181-6750345 GCF_029784015.1 Lycium ferocissimum
ATACCAATAAATTCATGCACAACTTATATCTCAAAATAAAATCGAAGGTCAAAATCCCGACTTTGTATCCCAAACTAGTTTTGTCCTTAACTTATCATAATTAATCCGATTATTCCCAAATATACGGTTCTAGTTTTGTTCCTTTGGAAGATGAACAATGAATTAAATTAGTCATCAACTTCCCTTTTTATATGCCACACATGATGGTGACACATGTCCATTGACATGTCCCATTATCCTCCATGAACCAATCACATTCGGCCATATGTTGTGGGGCCCACTTTGTGGTCTAATTAGGCTAATTAATCATAATTAATCACTAATCCCCACTTAATAATTTAATCATGGTTAATTAATCCATAATCTCCATTAATATCTCTACACTAATGAAAATTGCAAACAAGTCGTGCCATATTAATATCGGGATTAAAACTCATTGTCTCATTTCCAAAAATAATCTTGTCCTTGGACTTATGTCGATTAGATTACGAATAATTATCCTCCTTCCCTCTCTCCTCGAATGTTAAACTAGTCTCAGGGTCTTAGAAGATTTCGGGGAGTCTTTTTTATTACGAGGACATATAGTCTCATCTACCAATCAATATAATCGGTGAGAGTTTAGATTACCCGTAGGGCATAGGGGAACAAGTAAGGATACTTATCCCTCATCAACATCTCTTCCCTATTATTATTTCGCCACAATACTTTGACGGAAGTCACACAACCTTCTCACATGATCCAAAGATAGCTACCGGGTTCTCTTCGTACGATAACTCCTCCGACATATCATCCACGGGGAATCCAACCATTTGACATGACACATGAAACATCAAAATCGTCTCCGAATCGGATGGTAGGTCTAATTCGTAGGCAACCTTGCCTACCTACGAACAATCTAATAAGGCCCAATATACCTTGGGCTAAGATTCTTTCGCCGAATCTCATTACACCTTCGTGGGTGACATTTTCAAGAATACCCAATCACCAACTTGGAATTCTAAGTGTCGACGTCTTATATGACTTGTCGACTCGAGTCTAAATAACCTTTCCGAATAAGCTTCACTTTTATCAACAATTTATACGAACCAAATCTCGAGCCAATTAACTTAGTCTCCCGACATCGAATCACTACTTCTTGCCATCACCCACTACGTCGGAATATTCTAAGTCAAGTTAATATGGACAAGACTTTTAATTTCCTGGTTGATTTTGTCTCAAAGCATAAGTCCATTTTTGTGGGTATGAAATGTTAAGGGTAAACTTGGAATAAGGAATTTGGGGTTAAAGTGAAATATGGAAAGTTAGACATTTTATGAAAATTTTGGGACCAAAAAAAGAATTATGGAAAGTTGGCCATTTGAAATGGGCCATGAGGTGGCCGGCCACCATGGGGCCATGTGTTTAAATTACATATGTAGCCAAAGATGACTAAGTAAGTCATCTTAATCACTTCCACCCTTAGTCGAGAGTTGAAGAGAGAAAAAAAGGCACACGGCCATGGAGAGCAAGGCTTAAGATTTCCTACTAAGTGAAGGGCCACTCGTCGACGGAGTGGTTGTTGGAGCAAGAAAAACGTCCGTTGTTTCTTGTCCAAGCCTCATTTGATTGGAAAAGTGAAATTTCCCTTTACATCTTTATAGATGGTTGTGTGTGTTGTGGTATACTTTGATGAATGAAGTTATGGAATTAGGTATGTGGAGTATAAGCGAGGAATGAATTAATTGTATTCTACATGTTTGTGTACAGAAATGAATAAATTCATGAAAATATGGATGTTGAGGTTGAGCCATGAATGTTGTGTGTGGCCTATGGCCGTTTTAGTATGACAAAGAATGGATTGATTTTACTTTAGTGTTTTAGTTGTTGTGGTTATGGATTATGTGATGTAAAAATACGGGAACTGTATGATGATGCCTTGGCCGAGAATGGGTTATTTTGTGTGCTAAGGAATGAATTAATATTGTGTGGTAATTTAGTTGTTATTGTCATGAATTCTATGATGAAAATGAAGGTTTAATGGTTTAAATGGAAGTTGGAGTCGGTTATAGATTATTAGAGAAGATAATGATTTCAATATGGTTTCTTGTATTTATGGAAATGAAGTTGTTAACGAGATTATTGGTGTAGTTGAGAATTTGAAAGAAAGAAGCATTATTGTCGTATTCATTAAGTTGGAAGGTTTCGGGTTTCATGGCATATTGTTGGGATTGTCTAATACTTTGTGGATTGTTCAAATCTTGTTTGGATGGTTGTTGGTTTGGTTCTCGTTGTTGATATTAAGTTGAAATCTCGGGGTTGGGTGAATATATAGGGGAAATGCCGCCAATTTTGGTAGAAAAAAGTAATGGTTTGGAATTGGATTCTTTAGCGTATGACTAATGTTAGATGCATATGTTATTGTAGATTTTGAACAGGTTCGAGTTTGGATTAGCCTAGGAAGCAAACCAGGAAGTTTACCTTTCTTTTCTTTTGGCATGTCCCATGATTTGTGCCTTTGGGTAACTCCATTCGTAAATTTTGAGTAGGTTTGTGATTCGTATTTGCTTGATGTTGGCATCCTGTATGTCCGTATCTCTGTCTTTTTATATGTTTCCTATTATTATTAATGCAGTCGAGTTACGATCCTCACGTCTTTGTATGACTAAATTTTAAGTACGTTTCAAAAGAATTTGTTTTAAAAAGAGTTTTGTTTTCAAAAGAGATATATGCCTTCTTCAAACGTCCGTAACTTTTGCATACGACCTCGAAAACGCCCCAAAACATAATATGTAAGTCATAAGACATCACTCTCCCCTACCCCTCGGTTCTCTTCTATGCTACCTTTATGGATTTTTCGGAAAAAGTAATATTTTCTTCACTATGATATTTATTTATCCGGATATCATCCCACGGGAATGTCCCGAGCGAGATTCGGGAGAAAACTTGATTTGACTATGATTTTGATTTTCAAAAAAAGGGTTCGTTTTGAATAGTCATGGTGTTTGATATGGGTGTGGTTACTACGATCCGCTCGTGCGTTCGTGTTACATCTTTCACCGGATCATAGACGCGCGCACTACGAAACCGTGTTACGGCTCCTGTGACCTCGCTATAGGGCCGGTTCCGATATGGTATGGTATGATGTGTTGTGTTCAAAATCTTCGTAGGCAACCTTGCCTACCTTACGAACAGAGAGTTTTGATCGATGATGATAAGGCCCATTCCATGTGATTATGATGCGTTCGGGTATGAGTATGTATGATTTGTGTGCTAAGATTCCCTTTTCTTGCCGTTATGATCTCATTACATGCCTATTTCACCGACCCCTTTCTTCTGGTGACATTTTCAAGAATACCGAGCTCCATTTCTCCGATCACGAGTGCTTTGCAAAGTTGTGATAGAGACTTTGCATAGCAGTGTTGTCGAGTGTATGATATGTTTCGGTTCTGTTTGTAAGCGGCCACGTGTTTATGTGTTTGTATGTATTATGTTACCGATGTATGTTTATGTTGCCATATAAGCCGGGTACGTTATGCCTCGACATACGATTGCCGAGAGGTATGTTTGTTTTCTAAAATTTTCATTAATCCCTTTCCCCGAATAAGAGAGTTCTTCACGGGCGCCCACTGACCTTTATCACGTCCCAGGGGTTGTCCGAACCAAAGAGAGTCCGAGCCAATTAACTTTAGGATCTCCCGACATCGAACCAAGTCAAGGTGAGACGATAGGTTTTGACGGCAACAAGGACGATACCGATTTTTTGCACATACAAAGTGAAAATATATGTCGGAAAAGATATCCGATCCGAGTTGAAGCCCAAAGGGGAAAGCAACAAGAAAGTGCATCGTACGTCGAATTTATCATCTAAGCCCCGTGAGGTCGTTGAATGAGGTATGGACAAGACTTCCTAATTGGTTTTTTGAGGTAGTAAGAAATATAGAGAAACCTGAATTGATTTTGTCTCAAAGCATAAGTAAGAAGGAAAGTTTAACGAGATCATATTCATTTTTGGTGGGTATGAAATGTTAAGGTAAACTTGGAATAAGGAATTTGGGGTTAAAAGTGAAATATTTGGGGTTAAAAGGAAAATATGTTAGACATTTTATGAAAATTTTTGGGACCAAAAAAGAATTATGGAAAGTTGGCCATTATTTGAAATGGCCATGAGGTGGCCGCCATGTGTGAGTGTGTGTAGGCCATGGGGCCATGTGTTTAAATTACATATGTAGCCAAAGATGACTAAGTAAGTCATCTTAATCACTTCCACCCTAAGAAGTTTCAAGAGAGAGTTGAAGAGAAAAAAAAAGGCACACGGCCACGGAGAGCGAGTGGCGTCGAAACCAACCAAATTTGATCTTGGAAAATTATTTTTTCTTTAAGATTTCCTACTAAGTGAAGGCCCTCGTCGACGTGGAGTGGTTGTTGGGAGCAAGAAAATCGTCCGTTGTTGCCTTGTCCAAGCCCAGCCGAGGAGGAGAAGTTGATTGGAAAAGGTGAGGTTTGATTTCCTTTACATGCTTTATAGATGGTTGTTGTGTTGTGGTATACTTTGATGAATGAAGTTCATGGAATTGTATTATGAGTATAGCCGCGCGTGTGTGTGGGTGTTGTAGGAATGAAGAATTAATTGTATTCTACATGTTTGTGTGTTGTTGTAAGGTGTAGGAAATGAATAAACTTCATGAAAATATGGATGTTGAGGTTGAGCCATGAATGTTGTGTGTGGCCGTATGGGGTTTTTAGTATGACAAAGAATGGATTGATTTTACTTAGTGTTTTAGTTGTTGTGGTTATGGATTATGTGATGTAAAATGCATGGAAATCATGAAGGAGGTATGATGATGCCTTGGCCGAGAATGGGTTATTTTGTGTGCTAAGGAATGAATTAATATTGTCACTGGTAATTTAGTTGTTATTGTCATGAATTCTATGATGAAAATGAAGGTTTAATGGTTTAAATGGAAGTTGGAGTCGGTTATAGATTATTAGAGAAGATAATGTGATTTCAATATGGTTTCTTGTATTTATGGAAATGAAGTTGTTAACGTGTAGATTATTGGTGTAGTTGAGAATTTGAAAGAAAGAAGCGCATTATTGTCGTATTATTCATTAAGTTGGAAGGTTTCGGGTTTCATGGCATATTGTTGATTGTCTTGAATACTTTGTGGATTGTTTGAATGTTCTTAAATCTTGTTTGGATGGTTGTTGGTTTGGTTCTTTGTTGTTGATATTAGCCGAGTTGAAATCTCGGGGTGGTGAATATATATGGGGAAATGCTGCCCAATTTTTGGTAGAAAAAGTAATGGTTTGGAATTGGATTCTTTAGCGCGTATGACTAATGTTAGATGCCTATCGATGTTATTGTAGATTTTGAGCAGCCGAGGTTTGAGTTTGGATTAGCCTAGGAAGCAAACCGGTATGTGAAGCTTACCTTTCTTTTCTTTTGGCATGTCTTAGACGGATTAAGGTATGACATGATTTGTGCCTTGGGGTAACTCCATTCGTAAATTTTGAGTAGGTTTGTGATTCGTATTTGCTTGACGTTGGCATCCTTGGTATGTTCCGTATGTCTTGGATATGATTGAGTTTGAAGTGTTGCGTAAGCGATTTTTATATGTTTCTTATTATTCGTACCCTTAATGCAGTCGAGTTACGATCCTCACGTCTTTTGTATGACTAAATTTCTAAGGTTGCAAAAGAGTACGTTTTCAAAAGGATTTGGTTTTAAAAGAGTTTTGTTTTCAAAAGAGATATATGCCTAAACGACTAAAACTTCAAACGTCCGTAACTTTTTGCATACGACCTCGAAACGCCCCAAAACATAATATGTAAGTTCATAAGACATCACTCTCCCCTACCCCTCGTAGTCGGGCCGGACGGGGGGTCGGCACCGTCCGTGGGGCCCGCGGCCCTTCTATGCTACCTTTATGGATTTTTTTCGGAAAAAGTAATATTTTCTTCACTATGATTATTTATTTATCTGTCGAGTTGGAAATAAGGGTTTTATGCCCATGATTCGATGCGTAACCACGGTTTTCTCGAAGTTCGGTTTGAAATGTCCCGAGCGAGATTCGGAGAAAACTTGATTTGACTATGATTTTGATTTTCAAAAAAAGGGTTCGTTTTGATCATTCGGTTGAGTACGTGATGGTGTTTGATATGGGTGTGGTTACTTACGATCTGCTCGTGCGTTCTGTGTTACATCTTTCACCGGATCCCGGGCCGGTATATGATCGTGCGCACTATGATGTATTCGAAGTTATCTTTGTGTTACGGTTCCCGAGACCTCGCCATAGGTAGGGTTCGCGTTTATGAAGTTATCTTGATATGGCTTATGATGTGTTGTGATGATGTGTTGTGTTCGGGGGATACGGAGATTTGAAATCTTCTCGGGATCTTTGTGTTGTGGCGCGGATAGGGTGGCGACCACGTTCTGTCCGCCGGGTCCTATGGACCGCATTTGATATGTGATGATGTATGATGAGTTTGTTCTCCGATGATGAGTTTGATCACCGATGATGAGGTAAATCCCACATCGGTTAATGTCATTCCATGTGACAGATTATGATGCGTTCGGTATGAGTATGTATGATTTGTGTGTCGGATGTAAGTACTTAGATAGTTGGGTTATTACGACTTCACTTTCTGTACTTCCTACTTTAGTTATGACCTCGTTTGATGTATGCTATGCTTTACATGCTCAGTACATATTTAAATACTGACCCCGCTTTCTTCGGGGGCGTTTCATGCCACGCGGTACCCACGGATGAGTCGGTGATGCTAGCGAAGATGCTCCAGTTGGATTGGCGAGCTCCATTTCTATCCGGAGTGCTTCCGAGTCGAGTGCTTTGTATGGTGTTCGGTTGTGATAGAGACTTTGCGGACAGTGTCGAGTGTATGATATGTCGGGTCTGTTTGTAGCGGCTACGTAAGCCGGTGTGTTTGTATGTATTATGTTACCGATGTGTTTGGCAAGCGGCTATATAAGCCAAATCTTTGTTATGCCTTATATTGCGCTTTTCATATGATTGCGAGATTTTATTTGGTTTGAAAAAAAACGAGAGGCATGTTTGTTTTTTCAAAAATTTTCATTACGTGTGTGGTTATGTTTTGTGGGCCCAGTATGGTTATGAGTATAGGAGAGTCTGCGGGTTCGCTCGGCCCTAGGTAAGGGTCGGGTGCCCATCACACCCTATCGGAAATTGGGGTGTGACACAAAGCTTCATACGGTGCCATCTGGATGCTAGAATGGTAGCTATTATTATAGGCAAACTCAATAAGTGGCAGATGATCATCCCAGCTACCTCTGAAGTCAATAACACAAGCCCGCAACATATCTCCTAGTGTCTGAATAGTACGCTCGGCCTGTCCGTCAGTCTGAGGATAGAATACTGTGCTAAGGCTCACCTGCATCCCCAATCCTTCCTGGAATGACCTCCGTGTTGGTTAGGCAGTAACCGAGCACCTCTGTTAGATATAATAGATGTGAGAACTCCGTGAAGTCTTACTATCTCCTTAATATATAACTTTGCATAGTCCTCAGCTGAATAAGTAGACCTGACTGGGAGAAAATGGGCTGATTTTGTCAGCCTATCCGCAATAACTCATATAGAGTCATACTTCCGTGGAGTGCGAGGTAAGCTTGTAATGAAGTCCATATTCTGGAATCTTTAGCCCCATACATTACTTCTCGACTTCTTTAAAAGATTTTAACTGTCACTCTACTTTTTAGCTCTTAATCTCTATACTTAGAGTTAGTTATCAAGTAGCGATGAAGTTCCCTCATATAATAACTTTACATAGCCGCTCTGTGCTTTAACTATCATTAGCTGGTATAATTCTGAAAGAATTTTTGATTTGACATGTAAATTCACTGTCATCCAGTAACCAGCTTGTTCTGATCGTCTTGCTTAAACCATTCTATAATTCTCTTAACCCAGCTTGTAGCACTCTAGGCACATCATCTCGTGTCGTCTCTTTTTCTTTAATTCAAACTCTTCTATTGCCTCTTTACTCAGATTTTGCTCTTAACTTTCCCGTCACACATCATGTTGCATTCCTCACAAGAATATGCGAAAGTGCTCAAATTACCTCAAGAAATACCTTAGCGTCGTTTTACTAGTCTTCATGCTTTACCTTGCATTCTCCTTTCTTAGCTTACAATCGGTATCGGGATAAATCTTCGGCTCAACTATGGCCATGTCTTATTTGCCCTCAGTATTAATTCTATCTCGGTAACTTAGATTAAACCATCTTTACATTTTTTTTTCTTAATGCCCCCAGAATATTATAACCGTATTGTTATTACTGAATCCAAACTCCTCTTATCAAATATTCACTCACTTGGTCTCATTCTTAGCATACAAATATTCGTAGGTTGCATACCTATTCTTGTACAACTTGTATAAGGTACATTCAATCTTAGTCACAAATCTTCCTTCTCCGGTTCATTTTGCTTTATATACCCTCAATTCGTTCGTAGCCTATCTTGTCATACTCCTTTCCCTTTCTTTATTCACCCTTTGATTTTCTCACTTCCTATTATAGGAGATTTTCTATCCCTTCTCCTTTGCTACTCATAGTGCAATATCATTAGCGCATAACTCTATTGCCAACGTCTTAGCCTCTAATCCAAAGATAGCATTGCTATCCTTCATAATATCTCTTAAGTTACTCGTTACCATTCGCTTGTCGTATTCTTTCTCTTTCATAAGCACCCACTTTCTAGTGTCATATTATTCAAGATCTCTACGATTGATTCTCAGCACTGTCTCAATTACCACCTGGCTTTTAGATCTTACTGACTTGTCTCAGCAAGGGATCTTAATTGAAGCTCAAGCATCCATATCAAATATACTGCAGTGTCAATTGTCTCCACCTTACACTTTGCATTTCTCGCACCCGCTTCCCCCTGGGGGTGTACTTATACCATTATCCGTTTGTACTTTGCTCTATGTCCCTATTTCCAATCTCCAATTCATCCAATCCTTTTTTCCAATCCACTTGGTATTGTACCATATCCATATCTTTCTTTATAATTTATAACTTAATTATCCACGTACGAAACCTTGACTAAATCACGAAGCGACGAGAACCCTTCCATATACAGTGCAAAATTTCATCTGATAATCTGTACTCGAGTAATGCGACCAATGTAACAACTCCTCCAAGGCCACATTCCACTCATTCCGATCAATAGTTAATTAGTACTTGTAGCCGTTCCAATCCCAATAAGGCGGCACTTATATTCTGACGATAAGTGTCCAAAGTCCTCTTGTAACATTATCTTTATCCCAACCTATATCATCTGTTTCCTTTAATAAATTTATAATACATCATTTGCTCCTCAAGCCTACCGTCCTTGTCCTTTAAGGATTCCACTACTTTCGAGGTGAAGTCGTGTACTCGCGGTACTCCTTTATGCTTTGTGCCCTTTTATCCTTATTGTGTAACCTGTGCCGACTTCTAACTTACTCAAAACCATATCAAGTTCATCTTAATAATGGTCTTATCTTATCACCATGTCGTCGTACTACACCTTTAAGTTCATAACTATATATTCCCCTTTCGTTCCATACTCGTACTCAATTAATTACGTCTATCTTGGGTGCTTCTGTTAGAATTCCCTTATCATTTCTCCCATCTATGTCTATCTTTTATTCTGCACACGAGGAATCTTATGCTACCTCTGTATCATTCAGAACACACTACTTCCACATAATCCTTTTCTCCTTTTCGAAACGTATTCTGTTCATCCATGTTTATTCATATCCTACCAGTCATTTTCTAGCATTCATTCTACCTCGTTACTCATCTTTCTATAACTTGGTCTTTCACAGTCCCGTCACTTATAGTACTCTCCTCCTCGGCTATACACGTCATAACCTATTACTACACTGTTATCTCGCTTTCTTTTTATTTCCTCCTTTCAATTCACTCCTTCTTCTCTGGTGCTCGCTATCCTTTCCATTACCACATAATCTTTATTCTGAGCTTTCCCCATAAAAGAACTTTTATAAGTCTTTCTTATTCGTTCTATAGCTCGCTTTTATACCTTAGTCACATAGATCACGTCATATCTTTTAGTCACTTCCTCACTAGGCTTTGCTTGTTTTCATAACAATCCTCATTATATTCACATTATATCCTGTTCGTAATCAATCCTAGAGTATAACACTTCTTAACCTTATCCACGATTCTTACTATGGGTCGATGAAGTAAGCGTATTTAACCTTTTACTCTCCCCGATCAATCTTATCCTTAATATCTCACAAGCTGTCCTATCAATACATTCATGACCGTCACAATTCTTTTTTCCTCTATACTTTCGTCTTAATCGTATTATTACTTCTTTTAACTATAAGCTCGTTGTAATATATCCCTGCTTATCAATTCGGTCGTGTCACGACCCAACCCCGTAGGCCGTGACTAGTGCCGGAGCTGGGCACTCAAACACATTTATCAAACAGAATCGCATATAGATAGCTTATACGTATACATATATCAAATGCTATCTCAAACTGTCTCAAATATATACATACATATATCACAGAAGCCGGCAAGGCCATCATAATATACACAACGTATCAAGGCATACATACACGCAGCCGACAAGGCTGCCACGGCGGATGGGCCGCCCAATCACAACTCACCCAACGCATCCGAACAGACTGTACATGACCCACATCTATGTCTACAGACCTCTAACACAGAACAACAGAATCAAATGACGGGACAGGGCCCCGCCGTACCCTGAATAAACATAAACATATACATCGGAAGAATATATACCTAAAATATCGGCTCCAGAACAAAGGGAGCACTCCGAACAGCAGAATGGAAATCCTACGCCGGTGGATCACCAAAACGCGTATCTGTACCTGCGGGCATGAAATGCAGCCCCCGAAGAAAGGGGGTCAGTACGGAATATGTACTGAGTATGCAAAGCAGGAAGTACAGGAACGAAGTCATAACCGAAGTAAGGTGTACAAAACGTGAGCATAATAACCCAAATACCAAAGTACTTATCCGAAATACATGTCATACATAAGCAGTGCAGAAGACAAATATAACCATCAGAATGCCCAAGATGCTTAGCTTTATTTTGAAAAACATTTCTGTCTCGCATATACGGAAAATCGAACATATCGTATAAACTGACATTAACCGAATGCCGAGGAACGTACGACCCGATCCATAAATAATATAACAATGCCGAGGAACGTACGGCCCGATCCATAAATAACATAACAATCGTATATCACATCATATCATCGTATATCATATCATATCAGATTATCATATCATCAAATCATCGCATACCATATCACATAACACATACGGTACACAATGGGACCCGGCGGACAGAACATGGTCGCCCCTCCTGTCTCGGGCGCCATAACACATCATACTCCAGAAGATTTCATGTCTCCGAAAACCGACATTCCGAGGTCAAATGTCCAGCGGTCAAATGTCCAGCGAGCAATATCACATATCACATACCGCGGTCAAAAGTCCAGCGGTCAATATCACATATCACATACTTCGGAATATAACACAGCGCGCACGATAACATACCGGCCCGGGACTCGGCGAAGGATGCAAAAATATAATGCATGAGCAGAATCGTGGGAAATCACATGCAATGCAAAACACTTACAAAAACCCAATAGGATAATCAAAACGAACTGTTAGTTCAAAATCGAAACAATAGCCAAATCAGATTTTCTTCCGAATATCACTCGGGAACATATCAAACCGAACTTCAGAAATCATAGGTACGTATCGGAATCATAAGTATACAAAACGTCATTTCGGACTCAACAGATACCTATATAGTCATATAATCATATTCGGGGGTCGAAAAGGTAGTCATATTAAGTTCTTTCGAAAATAGGTCATTAGAACCAAACATAGAAAAGTCACGGGACCCACGGACGGGCGTCAACCCAATCCGGGCCCGCCTATGAAAATCATAGTGTTATGTCCCGCATTTTTGCGCATTCGGAAAAATTTGGAATAACCTTGCCTTGTGAGAAATAAGGCTATATTTTTATTTTATTCAACATATATGTGATATGCATGAAAAATATTGATGCAGAAATACGGAGGAAGGCCAAGGGCAAAATTGGAATTTTGGGAATTAGTTTCGGGAATTACAAAAAAATGGGATCCATAATTGTTTGGGATCAAAAAAAAAGAAAGAAAAAGAAGTAGAAGAGGCCCAAGCCATGGTCCATTATAAAGGACCCAAGCCCAACATAATTCATCCATGTGGTGAATTAATAAAGAGGATATATATTAGTCATAATCCCATGGAATTTTCAAGACAAACTTAGAAGGAGAAAAACAAAAGAAAGAAGAGCAAACAAAAAGAGGCCATTCGGCCATGTCCGATTTTTTGCCCCTTTGAAATATTGTTCCAAAAATTATTTTCTTGTGGTATTCCTACTAATTTAAGGGTCCTCTACAACTTGGTGTAGTTATTTTGGAAGATAGGGTGCTTGTTTCATCAAATTAGTACCTTAGTCAAGTGAATAAGTTGGAAGAAAAAGGTAAGAATTAATTCCCTTTTATTATATTATGAAGGTTTGTTTGTGTTGTAGGATATGGAAATGAGTAGAATATATAGAAATATGGAAGTTTGCAAAGTGGGTGTGCATGTGTGCATGTGGCCGTATATGTGCTATGTTGTATAGTTAGGATGAGTTGAATTTTATGTTGTGTTTTAGTTGTGGTTATTGTGGAATTTTTATTGGAAATGAAAGTGGAATGAAAATTGGATGAAGTTGGCAAATTGGCATGTTGGCCGTGTGGTATGGGTTGGTAGAATGGAAATGGATTAATTTTGTTTAGTATGTTAATTGTGTTGTTGTGATCCTTATAATGTAAAGGAAGGCTAGATGGTTTAATTTGGCATTGAAGTTGATTGTAGAAGATTATGTTATTTTAGAATGGCTTTATGATATTATGGAAATGAAGTTGTCAAAGTGTGGATTATTGTTGTTGGTTATGAATTTGTAAGTAGAAAATGTGTTGTGATGGTTTTGTTGCATATGTAGGAATTTTGAGTGGAATATGGAATTGATGGAATTGTTGAATATTGGATATATGGCTTGAAATACTTTTGGCCTAAGTTGAATGATCTCAAATTAGTAAGTAAATATGAAAATATTGAAGTTAGCTGGGAATGTGAAGTTAAGAATAGGAGTTGTTGTATTATGTTGGAAAAAGACTATTTGTATTAGAAATGCGTTTTCGGTTGATTATTGATATTGTTGATATTGTTGTGGTTGTTGTTGTTGATATTATGGCCGAGCTAAGTCTCGGGGATGTTGAATTTATAGGGGAAATGCTGCCGAAATTTCGGTAGACAAATATGGATTTAAGTTTGAATGCATAAAAGCTTGAAACTTATATTTGGCAACTATGACCAATTGAAAATTTTGAAGCAAACCGGATTTGAGTTTGGGCGAGCGTAAGAAGTGAAAAAGGTATGTAAAGCTATCCCTTTCCTTCTTTTGGCATGTCCTAGCCATACTAGGTTGAGATTTGAGCCTCGAGGGCAATTCTGCTCATCGAAATCCGAGTCTGATTTTAGGTACTATTCATTCAATGTAATTGAATTATAACTCTTATGTTTTGTTGGAAAACTATCCGAACATCCATAATTTGCACAAATGTGATAGAATCGTTTTGAAATTTACATGGATGACTCCATAGAGTCTAATGTTCGTAATTTGTGTCCGCCACCTCGACTTGACCCGAGGTGGGCCCACTAGTCTCGAGACTTCCTTCGTTTGTCTTACTTGATCCACCTTTGTATGGTATAAAGAGGGGACCTTTGCCTACGCATTTAAGGCTCCGTTTGATTTGTTCTATAAGATATTTGAAAGCTCCTAAATGTAAACGACACTAAATCTTCAAAAAAATGGCTTATGAAGTATTTTTCGGAAGTTTGGTAAATTTAAAGGCTCATACTTGTGTATACTATTCTGACAGACTCGATACTTACTTTGAACCTTCTGACTTCAATATGTATAGGTATATGTATATGTGTATTTAATCATCGAGTCTTGGAATTAAATTGTGTATATGCATATGGTTTCCGCACTACTCTGCTCGTGCCTATTACTATGATATGGTTCGCCGGTTCCCGGGCCGGTTTGTGATCGTGCGCACTATGATAAATTCGGCGGATCTTTGTGTTACGGTTCCCGAGACCTCGCCATAGGGCCGGGTTCCGTTTATGGAGTTATCTTTGTGATATGGCTTATGATATGTTTGATGATATGATATGTTGTGTTCGGGGTGTACGGAGATTTGAAACCTTCTAGAGTATGCTGTGTGTGGCACCAGCGTCGGAGTGGTGACCACGTTCCTGAGCCTTATGCATGATCTCTGTTTGCATTATGTACATATGTCTTCGGTAGATGGTTTGGTATATATTGATCCGGTATTTTCTCTCCGTACCTTTCACTTCGCGCTATGGTTTGGATTTACATACTTTATGCTTTACATACTCAGTACATCTTCCGTACTGAACCCCTTTCTTCGGGGGCTGCGTTTCATGCCCGCAGGTACAGAGGTTCGTGATCTGCCAGTGTAGGCCACACATTCTGCTATTACAGAGTGCTCATTTTGGTCCGGAGCCCATATGTTGGTACCTATCTTCTGCGATGTTTATGCTTTTGTATATTTGATTATTTGGGGTACGGCGGGGCCCTGTCCCATCATATGTTTCTGTTTCGATTTGTAGAGGCTATTCGTAGTCATATATGTGGGTCATGGGTCATGGGTCATGTGTGTGTTCATTTGTTTACAATCTGTGTCTTACAGCGGTCCCGTTTGCTGCTATGGCCAAAACGGCCCATTTGTCCGTATACGTGTATGTATCTGGCGATGTATATTCCACCAATCTATCAGATTTGGATGCGGCCTAAATGGCCCGTACTTTTGTATATATGTGTATATCTGTTTGGCAATGTGTATTCCGCCACCCCTTCTGACTATGATATGATAATTTTTGCACGCGCGACCGCTTAAGATAATATTTGCTTTTAATCTGTTTGAGATAATTAATATGAAAGTTTGAGTTAGATAAAAATATGACGAGTTAATATGTACGTCTGTTTGGGGTGTCCAAGTAGGACATCAGTCGCGGCCCACGGAGCTGGGTCGTGACACATAGTCATTACTCGTCATGAAATCATTTGCGAAGATATCAAAGCGATCCGAGCCTTTTCTCGAAAGTTACAGTTGTTCGTAGTTTTCGGAACCATTTAGGAGCAAAACTCTTTTTTTCTTTTTAAAACAACTTTTTAGACAACTTTTGAAACTTAGTCATACAAAAGACATAGGGACCATAATTCAACTACGTTATGAATACAAATATCAAGAAACAAATAAGAATCGTTTACGAGCTTATCAAAGCCATCCGGTTCATCACACTGCAAGTTACGGACGTTTGTAGACATAAAATCTTTTCGGAACAACCCGTTTACACAGTATTTCAAATTCAATCATATCGAAGACATACAGTCTATAGCTTAACCACACTAAGGATACCAACATCAAGAAGCAAATCTGAATCATAAACATATTCGGACTTTTAGAATAGAATTACCCCAAGGCTCGCAGCAGTATCATAACTTAGCCATATCTAAGACATGCCAAAAGAAGGAAAGGTAAGCTTTACATACCTCGAATGCTCTCAACGCTAGCTCAAACTCAAGCTAGTCCAAATCAAACCTATGTCTCGGCTGCCCAAAGTCTACATAACATCAATAAATGCCAACGTCAACTATAAGTATTTAAGAGTTCACTTCCAAACTAACACATAATTCTACGAAAATTTGGGCAAAGATTTTCCCCGAAATAGACCAACCCCGAGAATTTAACTCGCCAAATCAACAACAACAACATCAACAACCAACCTAGCAACATCAATAACCAATCCGAAAGGCAATATAGCATTAGTAACTCTCTTTTATATCATTCGACAACATTCAATACTTTCAATTCAACGCTTACATTCAAGCCAACATTAACGCTTATACATTCAAATACTAACCCGAACCCATACCAACAATATTCAAAGACATTATAAGCAATTCATACAATATTTCCAACAATCCAACAAATGCTCCGATTTACCCGAAAACAAGCCCCAAACCCGAGAACAACATCCATAACACATTTCTAGCTTCCGAATCATGATTTGTACCAACAATTCACATTCTAGCAACATCATTCTCATAAACATAAAATTCACATTAAATGCACATAATTCTCCAATTCAGCCCATAGACATCCCAATATCAATCTTGAGTCATTAAACTCTTATCGTCAACATAGAATTCACGACGACTACAATCAAAATTCCAAATAGAATTTATTCATTCTTTGCTACACTTCACAAGCCATATTCGGCCAACACTACATATGCCAACTTCATGATTTTCATTCATCTCATCACATCACAACACTCAAAACATGCTAACTAGGCTTTAATTCATTGCTTCTACACAACACAACACACACACACACTTACACAACCATACACTACATATACAACCTCAAATCCAACATGTCATATTTCATGAATTTCCTCCATTTTAACATGCTACAACATGCATACAACATTTATAACACATAAAACATAATTAAATCTCACCTTTCTTCTTCAACTCCACCACTAGGCTAGGGTTAGCGATCTACAAAACGGAGGGTTGGATGACCCAAACAACACTTCCACGTTACTTAGGGACCTCAAATTAGTGGATTTGTATCAAGGAAATAATTTTGGGAGGGCTTGTTCTTGGACTTGAATTTTGAGGTTCTTTGGCCGAATGGTGTAGTTGTTGGTCTTCAACTTCTTGTTTTTTTTTCTAAGTATAGAAGATGATAAATTGTGAAGACTTGGTCATCTTTTACACCTTATATGAATAATACAAATGTCCTTGGCCCACACATGTGTTGGACCAATTAAAATTGGCCACAAAATGTGTGGGACCAACTTCAACACCACATGGCCAACATGACTTTTCTTCAATAATTGCCAACTTCCAAATATTATACTTTGGTCCCAAATTGTTCCATGCCAACAAATTCATGAACACATTAGGTCTTAAAACGAAATCGAAGGTCAAAAGTCCCGACTTCATATCCCGGAATGGTTTTGTCTCTAACTTATCATAATGTACAAAAATACGGGATATAACAGGTCGGTACCTTAATATAACTCTCTATCAAGGTTTGCCAGCCTTTTCTAAATTATCTCTTAGTACCGCAAGCCCTTTCCAAATTCTTCTTACCATATCGATATCGACCTCCTAATTATTATTATCCTCAATTCAAAGAATTATCTTCTTTCGAGGTCAGCCGTACTCGTAGCTTAGTCAAATCTTATCATTGCTATTGGCATGACCTTTCAAGACATATTACAAACCTATATCTCATTCTCCTTTTATTTCTAGAAAATTTTTGGCAGAGTTTCCTCTGTAATTGTTACTATCTCAAAACCTGCACGCAGAAATACAAACAATGCCTCAACATATATATATATATATATATATATATATATATATATATATATATATATATATATACGCAAACACACAGGGCTCCCAATATCAATAACAAGATGAAAATGATGAACATACCTCGTATGCCCAACTCAAACCGCACCTCGTTACACTTTTCTTGTTTACTTTCCCTTTTAATCTTCAATTTGTATTTCAATCGTACTTCAATATCTTACCCGACATATATCTTTCGTACCTTTGCTTACCTGCGTGCTTTATAACTTCCAATATCGTCAGTCACTTTCTTCTGCCAATACCATTCTTCTGCTGAAATCTAGGGTTAGTATAAGGAATCTCATTTCCTATGGCTTGGCTCTATCGCACGATCTTAGATATGAAAGAAAGGTAACATCCTAAATGTCCTGTAGCTCCCTGTTTATAGATGTGGTGCACAACACACCGATAAACAAGACTCTACTACACACGGTCTGTAGACATTCCAAGGATGAACTGCTCTGATACCACTTTTGTCACGACCCAGCCCCGTAGGCCGTGACTAGTGCCCGAGCTGGACACTCGTATACACCTGTTAACTATAATCATCCACAACTAGCATAATAAAGAACTTATATACAAAAAGGCAAGATGTCGTCTCAAATCTGTCGCATATATATATACATATCACAGCAACCTGTCTCCTGAGGAGTTACAACTTTCAATAGATGATATCGCACATAAGCCGGCAAGGCTATCATAACATGTGGGAACGCCCCAACTATATATACGCAAGCCGACAAGGCTGCCACTATGAATGGAACGTCCCAAAACATAAATCATACGGACACAATTGAATAGTAACTATATACAACCCACACATATGTCTACAAACCTCTAAGAGTAACAACAGTATCATATGACGGGACAGGGCCCCGCCGTACCCCTGGATAAACACATATATACAACAAGAGGATCGTAATAAAAATATAGGCTCGGAACAAGGGCATTCCAAGATAGCGTAATAGATACCCTAGGGTCGGCGGATCACCAAAGCGAGCGTCTGTCATGCGGGCATGAAATGCAGCCCCCGAAGAAAGGGGGTCGACGAGATGTGTCCGAGTATATAAAGCACGAAATACAGCAAACAGGATTATAACCGAAATAAAAAGTACAGAAAACGAGTACAATAACCAGGATACCAAAATGCTTGCCTTTGAAACACAAATCATGCATGTCAACATCACATAAATCATATCCGGCCCATTATGGGACTCGGTGAACATGGTCGCCGCCCTGTCTTTGGCACCATAACACAAGATACTCCGAACACAAGATAACTCTGTAGCACGGCATAACTCCGTATCACAGCATAACACCATAACACAGCATAACACCATAACACAGCATAACACCATAACACAACGTAACACCATAACATATATATATCGTACCCGTCCCTCTAGTGAGGGACGCGGTGAACAATGCAGTGAAACTGTGCACGATAACATACCTGGACCGGGACTCGATGAAAGATGTAATAACAGTATGCACGAGCAGAGTAGTGAGTAACCATATTGTTACACCCTAACCTTATTAGGGTGTGATGGGCACTCGACCCTTACCTAGAGCCGAGCGAACCCTCAGACTCTTACCACGTACAAAATCGCATCAAACTTTTTAAATCGAATAAGATAAAATACATAGTAAAATTTTTTTCCTCAGAAATACTCTTTCTCGTAGCTTCCAAACCGAACAAATCTATAACCATACAAAACTCAATACATAACACAGACCGACATATCGGCTGACGGAGCCGCTTACAGACTGACAACCAACACCCACGACGCTGTCTGCAAAGTCTCTAACATCCATCCAGAAAGCATATCATACAAACTCTGACTCGGCAACACTCCGGGAGCAAGTGGAGCTGCCAACCCAAACTGGAACATCTTCTGTAATGGCTGCTAATCATCTGGGAGTACCTGCGCGGCATGAAACGCAGCCCCCGGAGAAGAGGGGGTCAGTACGGAATATGTACTGAGTATGTAAGGCATGAAATACAGAAAACAGAATCGTAACCGGAACAAAAGTGCAGAACTGGGTACAATATCCAGAATACCAAAATACTTACTTATCCGACACAGATCATATGTAAGTATACCGATGTCATAGGACAGGAAAAGTACAAAAAATAGATAAGTCATCCAGAGTGCCAGCATACTTACTTTCCAATATACAGACCGTGCGTGCAAAGATCATACGTCATCATATACATATACACATAACGTATCCCGCCCTTTAGTGAGGGACGCGGTAGACAGAATCGTTGCGTATGCCAATATCATGTATCACATATGCGTATAACAGACTCATGCATGCATACTCGTAGAACATCATACCGTGTATTGCTGCGGAACGTGCAGCCCGATCCATGAATACATCACATGTACAAATAACGTGTCCCGGCCCTCGAGTGAGGGACTCGGTGAATATGTCACATATGCATAATGTGTCCCGGCCCTCGAGTGAGGGACTCGGTGAATATAATCATATATGCCAACATCAACCGTCATGTATGCATGTAACGTGTCCCGGCCCGCCGCGAGGGACTCGGTGGATAACGTGTCCCGCCCTTCAATAAGGGACTCGGTAGAGGGGATCCGGTCCCGGATGCGGCGCCATCATCATATAACATGTCCCGCCCTCATGCGGTGGGTCTCGGTGAACAATGCAGTGGAATGCGCACGAGAACATGTCCCTCGGCCCGGACTCGGTGAAAGGAGACATACTCAGACATGCACGAGCAGAGTCGTGAGAAATCATATGCACGCATACCAAAATCCGAAACCATATGCACACATATCCAGACCCGACAGAAGCACACACACACTTACCAACATCTGAAGACTCAATAGAACAATCATACTCCCTGTAGTCTGACAACCAAAATATCAGAGTTACAGAAAATATTCCTATCAGAATGTTCGTAGCAAATTATTCATAACGCATTACTCACATCGATCCTTATATCGATTACATATCCAGATCAAAATACTTTTACCAGAATACTTATATCGGAATATTCATGTCATAATACTAATGTCAGAATACTTATATCAAAATACTTACGTCAGAATGCTTATATCAAAATACTTATATCGGATTATTCATATCCGAATGGTCAAAGCAAAACACTTGTATCAAATTTCCAGATACTTATACCGTAGAATACATACGAATCATAACAAACTCGGAATGATAGCCAAAAGTTTACCCTTAATTATTGTACGAAAATCGGCCAAATAGAGCAATACAGTTAGGTCTCGGGAATTGTGGGCCCACCTCGGATCACGTCGAGGTGGCGTACGAAAATTACGGACGTTAAGCTTTATGGAACCACCTGTGAAGGTCTTAAAGTAGTTTGGTTCCATTTGGGAAAGTTAAAGATGTTTAAGTTATTTTTCCAACAAAACATAAAGTATCTAATTCAATTCCATTGAATGAAAAAGGACCAAATTTAAGCTCGGATTTCTAAGAGTAGAATCATCTCCGAGGTTCCAATCATAACCTATCACATCTAGGACATGCCAAGAGAAAGAAAGGGTAAGCCTTACATAACTTTTCTCGCTTCTTAAGCTTCTCCAAATTCAAGTCCCAAATGCTTCAAAATCTACAATTGGTCACAAATACCAAACATTGATTATAAGCCTTTAGGAATTTAATCTTGAATCAACACTTGTCTTAATTTCTCAAGTAAATCCACTTATGTTCTGCCGAAATTTCGGCAGCATCTCCCCTGTAAATATACAATCCCCGAGAATACAACTCGGCCAATTATCAATATTCCGGGAATTCAACCCGGCCAAACTACCAACAACAATACCAACATCTATGTTCCGAGTTCAATAATCAATTCAAAATGCATTCTAATTTTAGTAACTTCTTCCGTAATCCACAAATGATTTCAACTTCATTTCAAGCTACCAAACCATCATTTTCATCATAGAATCCACATTAACAACAACTAGAATATCAAACAAAATCAATTTACCATAGCTACCAAAAAAACAGCCCCTTATTCGGCCACAACCACATCATGCATATTTTCATGGATTTTCATCTATTTATATACATTACGATAACCAAAATACTCATAACATTAATCCATTATCTCCATACAACACAACACACCCACACGGCCAAGCATGCCATATACACGGCCAACACCAAACATTCACAACATCAACCAAAATCATCAAACTTCCATTTCCAATATAAAATCCATAACAACAACAACAACTAAAACACTAAATAAAATTGTTGAACCATTGTTCTCACTACTATACATATACACGGCCATATTACTACTACACGGCCACATTCACAACACACATTATTTTCATAATTTTTATTCATTTCTCCACACCACAACATTCACAAGCATCCATAATACATAAAAGAAGATTGAATTCTTACCTTTTCTTCTCAATTCCTCAACTTGGCTAAGTTGTCCACTTGCAACAAAGAGAGAGATTCTTGCTTCAACAACTATACCATGTTGAAGAGGGCCTTCAAATTAGTAGGAATACATGAAGAAATAATTTTTGGAACAAGATTTCATGGACCCAATTTTTTTCCATGCCTTGGCCGAATGGGTCCTTATTTTTTTTTTTTTTTTGCTCTTCTTTCTTTCTTTGTTTTCTCCTTCTCCAACTCTCTTGCATAAAATGAAGACTTCTCATATATATATATATATATCCTCCAAATCATGTGAGGGGCACATGCCCCTTTCTAGAAATTTCTTATATTAGTCATAAAGATGACTAATTTGTCACCATTTTTCATTCTTTTTTCTTTCTTTTTTTTTTTGCATGGCCAATATGGCCCTTTTGGAACATTCATGAACCTTAGGTAAAATTCCCATTTTGCCCCTCGTCTTTTCTCAATATTACCATTTCGCCCCTAGCCTTCCACATTATTTCCATTGGCCATTTTGCAAATTCCTCTTTTTACCCTTGGCCTTTCCTAATATTTCCATACTAGTAATGTTCATAAGCAACATTCATAACCACTTGTGCATTAAAATAATTTTTGAAAATGGTCTCGCCCTTAACTTTCCGCGACGACTTTGAAATATCCAGACGTGCAAAATACGGGCTATAACATCCTTCCCCCCTTTAGAACATTCATCCTCGAATGTTCAACTAACCTTATGGGGTTTTGTAGCACTTCGGGTGGGGTTCCTTTATGGTTATTCTTCCTTCCATGTCCATTCTCACGGTACCTTCATTATGAATTCATTCTACTCCTTTCATATATTCTTCTGATACGTCGATATGTTTCAAACTCCGGCCCCGAGCTAATAAATTCCCTTTCTTAATATTTGAAGACGTTGTGATTCCTTTCTAATCTAATATGGTCTCTCCCCCCTTTTATAAGGGAGATTCTTATCCGTCAACGGTCCTCGAGTACCCTTGTCTCTCGACTCGGCGCATAATGTATCGAAAACTTTTTACCATAAATCTTTCTTTCCCTTTGTGTCTATGTCATCACAAGACTTAATCATTCGTTTGATCGCTTCACATCCCTTGTCATAATCACTATTACTTTAAGCCCACTTATTGAAATCGGTTCTCGAGTCTCACATATTCTTCTCCCGCTCTATATTACCACACTTTATTCTTTTCACGTGCCTATCCTTGAGTTCTTACCCCAAATAGTCTCGTACTTTATCGATAGTTTCGTTCGGGGTTTCACTTACCGAGGTTCCCTTACTCTTCACCTTTTTCTAACACTTTGACCTCTTTCTTTACCATCCACTCACTCACTTTCTTTTTCAAACATCAGAGTATTAAGACTTTCCTATCCTTGGCCTGTAACGAAAATAGCGGCTCATCTTCTATCACTTGCACCATTTATTTTCTTACCATCACTCAGGTCTCGGTATCCTTTAATCGACTGAGGTCTTGTTTACCATAGCGCCGGTCGTTAGGACATACGTGTCCACTAATACAATCACAAATGAGGCATCATACGCATTCGTATGTATATACACGGTTATTATCAACTAGCCCACACAATACCTCCAAACGTCGTTCAAGCCCCCGTCCTAATTCCAAAGCCGTAGCGTACTTTCTCTCTTCTCTAGTCCGGCTATCGCGTGCTACGTGGCCTTTTATGGCCTCCAACCATCTCGTATATCCTAATCTCACTTGGGCTATTCTAATTTTTCATTTGTCTCCACAACTAAATCTTTGAAATTTCTTGCATACTTCCCAAGGGTCACCCATCCAAATTGCTCCCACCTGAGCACGCTTAACCTTGAAACCTTGATGGAATTTGTTGCCTTAATGCTGGTATAATCACGTCCACTTCCTCGTATGTCCTTTACTACATAATCTGGAGCAAATCAAGGTTTTACAGATTCCGGGACATATTCGTAACACGTCCCTTCTTGTACAATAACCGTTTTGCCCTTTTCAGTCTTCCATATCACCTTCACAAATTCTTATTATTCAAAATCTGTACGCAGCAAATACCACAATACCTTACAGAGCATACGGCTATACATCACATCCCAGCCATCCAGAATTTTCTGTTTCAGGTAACAGAACAAATATATCCAGACGTACTCTTATGGCCTCTCCAGGTCGTCGCTTGCCTTCTTCCGTCGTATGTAAGGCTTACATATGGAATTTCATTTTCCTATGTCTTGGCTCTATCGCACGATCTATATATGTAAAGAAGGTCAACAATCCCTAGATGCCCCGTAGCCTCCTGTTTATAAATGTGGCGCGCTTCACACCATAAATGCGTGGACTCTACCGTACACGACTTTGCAGACAACCCCTAGGACAGACCTGCTCTGATACCACTTTGTCACACCCTAACCTTATTAGGGTGTGATGGGCACTCGACCCTTACCTAGAGCCGAGCGAACCCTCAGACTCTTACCACGTACAAAATCGCATCAAACATTTTAAATCAAATAAGATAAAATACATAGTAAATTTTTTTACTCCCGAAATACTCTTTCTCGTAGCTTCCAAACCGAACAAATCTATAACCATACAAAAACCCAATACATAATACACCGACATATCGAAATCGACGACGAGCCGCACGTACCGACAACCAACACCCACGACGCTGTCCGCAAAGTCTCTAACATCCATCCATAAAGCATATCATACAAACTCGACTCGGCAAAACTCCGGAGCAAGTGGAGCTGCCAACCCGGAACATCTTCCGTAATGGTCGCTAATCATCCGGGAGTACCTGCGCGCATGAAACGCGGGACAAAGAAATTCGGCACTCGACGAATATGTACGAGTATGTAAGGCATGAAATACAGAAAACAGAATCGTAACCGGAACAAAAGTGCAGAACTGGGTACAACATCCAGAATACCAAAATACTTACTTATCCGACACAGATCATATGTAAGTATACCGATGTCATAGGACAGGAAAAGTACAGAAAATAGATAAGTCATCCAGAGTGCCAGAATACTTACTTTCCAATATACGTAACCGTGCGTGCCAGCATCATACGTCATCATATACATATATAACATCCCGGCCACATCATGTGAGGGACGCGGTAAACGTAATCGTTGCGTATGCCAATATCATGTATCACATATGCGTATATATGTACTCATGCATGCATACTCGTAGAACATCATACCGTGTATTGCGCGGAACGCGCAGCCCGATCCATGAATATATCACATGTACAAATAACGTGTCCCGGCCCTCGAGTGGGGGACTCGGTGAATATGTCACATATGCATAACGTGTCCCGCCCTCGAGTATATATATATATATATATATATATATATATATATATGCCAACATCAACCGTCATGTATGCATGTAACGTGTCCGGCCCGCCGGAGGACTCGGTGGATAACGTGTCCCGGCCCTTCAATAAGGGACTCGGTAGAGGGGATCCGGTCCGGATCTGGCGCCATCATCATATAACATGTCCCGGCCCTCTACTGGTGGGTCTCGGTGAACAATGCAGTGGAATGCGCACGAGAACATGTCCTGGCCCGGGACTCAGTGAAAGGAGACATACTCAGACATGCACGAGCAGAGTCGTGAGAAACCATATGCACACATACCAAAATCCGAAACCATATGCACACATATCCAGACCCGACAGAAGCACACACACACTTACCAACATCCGAAGACTCAATAGAACAATCATACTCCCTGTCGTCTGACAACCAAAACATCAGAGTTACAGAAGATATTCCTATCAGAATGTTCGTAGCAAATTATTCATAACAAATTACTCACATCAGGATCCTTATATCAGATTACATATCCAGATCAAAATATGTTACACCTCGGAAATTTCCCCTTAGTATATAAGCGAGTAGGCTCGCGAAGGACATGACGTATACGAGGTTGGATAAGCGGGAAGTACAAATTGATAGTCCTAATTAAGATTCCAAAGGCATCCGAGTTGAAGCAAGAAAGTAGTTAAGGGAATCGAGTTATAAGTTAGTGTATTGGACGCAAACTAGGAGTATTGAGTTAATGATGCCTTAAGAATGTTGTGGGGAAGAGTTATGAAGCCCCTGAGATTCATAATGAAATGATGAACAAGTGCTAAGAAGGTCCCATAAGGATTAGAGGTCAAACGAAACG
>NC_081353.1:6750445-6812487 GCF_029784015.1 Lycium ferocissimum
ACAAGTCCTTTTCAAATTATTTTTACCATATCAATATCGACCTCCTAGTTACTATTACCATCAATTCAGCAATTAACTTATTTCTCGAGGTCAGCCATACTCGCAACTTAGTCAAATCCTATCATTACTATTGGTACGACCTTTCAAGTCATATCACAAACCTATATCTCATTCTCTTTTTATTTCTAGGAAAATTTTAGCAGAGTTTCCTCTGTATTTCTTACTACCTCGAAACCTGCACGCAGGAAATACCAACAGCGCCTCACAGGGTCATGTATATATATATATATATATCACGACCACAGCGGGGCTCCCGGTATCAATAACGATTATGAAAGTGATGAACTTACCTCGTATGTCCAACTCAAAGCTCCGCACCGGATTACACTTTCTGTTTTACTTTTCCTTACAATCTTCAACTTTACATTTCAATCGTACTTCAAATGCCTTGCCCGACATACATCTTTCATACCTTTGCTTACCTGCGTGCTTTGTAACTTCCAATATCGTTAGTCACTTTCTTCTGTCGACGTCGTTCTTCTGCTGAAATCAAAGGTCAGTATACGGAATCTCATTTCCTATGACTTGGCTCTATCACACGATCTTAGATATGAAAGAAAGGTAACATCCTAAATGTCCTGTAGCTTTCTGCTTATAGATGTGGTGCACAACACACCGATAAACAAGACTCTACTAGACACGGTCTGTAGACACTCCAAGGATGAACTGCGCTGATACCACTTTTGTCACGACCCAGCCAGGGCGGTGACTAGTGCTCAGTGGACACTCGTATACACCGTTAGCTATAATCAATTCGAAACCGAACATAGTATGGTAATTCGTAGAAACAATATATCGTTTCAAAGCTCGCCATATACATATACCAAGGCCTTTTGTCTCTGTGGGAGTCACACTACCAACTACGGATAACATCGTACATAAGCGAGCAAGGCTATCATAACATATGGGAACGTCCCAACCATACACATACGCAAGCCGACAAGGCACACTATATACAACATCCCAAAACATATATATACGCAAGCCGATAAGGAACAACGCTACTGAAAATGGGAACGTCCCAAAACACAAGTCATGCTAACATAAGCCGAACAACATCTATATACAACCCACACATATATGTCTACGGACCTCTAAGAGTATATGAGTAACATATGACGGGGGACGGGGCCCCGCGTGCCCACGAATAAACATATACATATATCGAATACTGTGCCAAAAGTCTAAGCTCGGAACAACGGAGCACTCGACAACTGGTAGTAGAGTCTAAGTCAAGGATCACCAAATCGAGTATCCTGCCTGCCCGGCAGAACGCATGACCTCCCGAAGAAAAGGGTGTCGGTACGAAATATGTACTTGAGTATATAAAGCATGAAATACATTAAGGAAAATCATAAACTGAAGTAGAGATTTCGGGGAGACAAGTATAATAGTCCAGAAGTCAGCCGTACACCCGCTGCCTTACGAATGAAATCATGCACATCATTATCATATACCGTACCCGGCCCATGGGACTCGGTGAATAGTCTTTCATCATATCATCATATACCGTGCCGGCCCATTATGGGACTCGGTGAATAATCATATCATCATATACCTTACCCGGTCCGTTATGGGACTCGGTGAATAATCATCATCATCATGTCATCATATCATCATATAGCGTGCCGGCCCTCTAGAGAGGGACTCGGTGGATAATGTAAAAATGTGCGTGATAACATACCCGGCCCGGACTCGGTGAAAGATGTAACAACGGTATGCCACGAGCGAGTAGTGAGTAACCATATGCATATAAATCATCTTTTGAGACTCGATAGATAAGTAGACTAATCAACGCTCGGTATCGAGGATGATAGTCATACTCGATACTCTTTGTATATCATTATGAACTATATCAAATAAAGCCTCGAGAGATCATAGACATACATCAAATTAATACGAAATGAAAGTTAAAGACGTTAGTCATTATAGAACCTTTTAAGAATAGGAACTTTTATGCATCATTTACTATCCAATCATGTAAAAGTCTCGGGGGTAGTAGCTCGACTATTCTAAGAGTTCTAACATCAAGAAGTGAATAAGAATCATAAATCATGCTCGAAACTTGTGAATAGAATGTCACGACCCAACCCCGTAGGCCGTGACTAGTGCCCGAAAATTTGGACACTCATATACACACAGTAACTATAATCATCCACACTAGCATAATAAGGAACTTATAAATAAAAAGGCAAGACGTCGCCTCAAAAGCGTAAGCATTATATAGACGTATTATAGTAACCTGTCTCCTGTGGAGTTACAACTTTCAACAGATATCATAATGCATAAGCCGGCAAGGCTGTCATAATATAGGGGAATGTCCCAGCTATACACGAGCCGACAAGGCTACCATAACTGTTATATCCCGCATTTTGTACGTCGGAATATTTTTAAGTTGGTAGCGACGAGTTATGGACAAGGCTATTTTTCGACTTTGTTGTAAGGCATAAGTCGCTTATGATTTTATTGGATGGGAATATTAAGGAAAATTTGGGGTTAAAAGTGGAATTATGGGAACTAATATTCCATGAAATATGGGACCAAAATGAATTATGGGAAGTTAGACATTTCATGAAAATTTGGGGCCAAAAGTTAATTATAGAAATGTTGGCTACTTCATGTAATTAAAAGCCATGTGGCGGCCACATGGATGTGGGCCATGGCCACATGGAAGATTAGTACATGTAATTAAAAGGATGACTAAGGGATCATTTCATCATATGATCACCCTTAGAAATTTCAAGAACCATGGAGAAAGAAAAGGGAGCAACCATTCGGCCATAGGCGGCGAAAATGGTCCATGAGTGATGATCAAGAAAAAAATATTTTCTTCTAGTTCTCATACCAATTGGAAGGTCCTCGTCAACGTGGAGTGGTTGTTGGAACAAGAAAACCGCTCGTTGTCGCAAATCACCAACCTTGGCCGTGTGAAGAACATGAATGGAGAAGGTGAGATTTAATCATCTTTACCTGTTTAATAGGTGGTTGTGCATGTTGGCATATGTAGAAATGAATGGAATTCATGAAATTATGTGTGTTGAAGATGAGCCGTGCATGTGTGGACTTGGCCGTGTATGTGTGTTGTTGTGTAGGAGAGATGAACCAATTGTATTTAGCATGTTTGGGTGTTGTTGTAATGTGTAGAAATGGATGAAAATCACGGAATATGTGTGTTTTGGTGTTGGCCGAAAATGGGCTGTTTTGGATGTTAGGGAATGAACTAATTTTATGTGGTATTTTGGTTGTCGTCGTTGTGAATTCTATGATGCAAAATGAAGTTTTAATGACCCAAGTTAAGGTTATAATCGTGTGGGCTGAATTGGACGATAATGTGATATTAATATGGGTTCTTGAATTTATGAAAATGAAGTTGTTAACGAATGGATTGTTGGCATAGTTTATGAATTTGGAAGAAAGAATTGTGTTGGTGATGTTCTTGTTGAATTGGAATGATTTCGGGTAAGGTTGTGCATTGGATTGGCTTGTTTGATCATTGAGCGGGTTATTTGAAATGTTTTTGAATCTTAGTTGAATGATCTTGGATTGGTACTTGAACTTGTGAGCGTTGTTGTTAATTTGAAAGTATGTAGTTGAATTGAATACAAGTGAATGTCGTCGCATTATGTGAAAAAAGGTTATTAATGTTAGAATACGTTTTGAATTAATGGTTAATGTTGTTGGAATGTTTGGTGGTATGGTTGTTGATGAATTTGGCCGAGTTAAATTCTCGGGGATGTCCAATTTATAGGGGAAATGCTGCCAAAATTTTTGTAGATAAAGTATTAATTTGGAATTGGATTCTTAAGTGTTATGGCTAATGGTTGATGCCTAATGACGTTATTGTAGATCGTGAGAAGTCGAGACGTAAATTCGGATTAGCTTAGGAAGCGACTAAGGTATGTAAAGCTCAACCTTTCCTTCTTTGGCATGTCTTAGTTGAAAGTAAGTTATGACACGAATCTCGAGGTAATTCTATTACGGTGATCCGAGCATGTTTATGATTCTTATTGGCTTCTTGACATTCGTATTCTTAATGTGGTCAAATCGTGGTCCTTATGTCATTTGCATAATTAAATTTCAAAAGTTGCATAAAGGTTTGTTTTTCAAAAGAATTCTGTTCCTAACGATTCCGAAACTACGAACGTTTGTAACTTTCACAGAAAGGCTCGGATCGCTTCGATATGATTGTGGAAAGTCCTAAAGTGAATAAGGATGGTAAATTTCCGAGGCGGGCTCGGATTGATTTGACATATGACTATGATCCCTACGGTTCCAGGATATGCTTATGATGTTTGATATGTCTCCAAGTAACGTCCAAAAGATTTTTGATATAACTTTTGTTCCGACTTTCAATTGACGATCCGTTTGTACTATTTCATTGAGTCTGCGGAAATGATTTGTGTGCATATGGTTTCTCACTACTCTGCTCGTGCATGCCTCAATGCATCTTTCACCGAGTCCCGGGCCGGGTACGTATTCGTGCGAACTTCTGCATTGTTCACCGAGTCCCCTCACTAGAGGGCGGGTACGCTATATATATATATATATATATATATATATATATATATATGTATGATGATATGATGATGTGATGAGATGGGGATGGCGGCCGGGATGGCATACCGAGTCCCTTGCTAGCGGGGCGGGACACGCTATTCCACCGAGTCCCTCACTAGAGGGCCGGGTACGGTATGTATATATATGTATATGCATGCATACATACATGATTATGATATGATTTTACTCACCGAGTCCCTCATTAGAGGGCCGAGTACGGTATATATGTACGATGATATGATGATACGATTATGATATGATTTTATTTACCGATATATGTATATGCATGACAAATGTTCAAAAGAACAAGTCTTGTGATTTTCCGGTCATTATACTTGTTTACTCGTAGTTCCTATCTTGGTTATGATTCTATTTTTAAAAATACTCCATGCTTTACATACTCAGTACATATTCCGTACTGACCCCCTTTCTTCGGGGGCTGCGTTTCATGCCGCGCAGGTACACCCAAATGAGCTGAGGATATTATTAGAAGATGTTCTAGCGGGGTTGGCGAGCTCCAGTTCCTTCGGAGTGCTGCCGAGTCAGAGCATTATGTTACGACAGTTTGTTCTATGTTAGAGACTTTGCAGACAGTGTCGTGGGTATAAGATGTCGGTTATGTAAGCGGCTATGTAAGCCGATGTGTTATTATGCATTGTATTATAAGTTCTATATGTTTCTATATGTTACAGATTTTCCTTGATTCGAGAAAGATAAAAAGGCATATTATGCTTCCAAAAACTTTCGTTATGTATACGTGTCATGATTTGAGAGCCAGCGTGATTATGAGTATTATGAGAGTCAGCGGGTTCGCTCGGCCCTAAATAAGGGTCGGGTGCCCATCACGCCCTAACAAAAATTAGGGTGTGACAATAAAACACAACTTCCAGAACATATATATATATATCTACGCAAGCCGACAAGGCTGCCACTACGCACAACATCCCAAAGCACATATACATACGCAAGCCGACAAGGCTGCCACTGCGAATGGGAACGTTCCAAAACATAAGTCATAGATACACAAGGCGAACGACAACTATATACAAACCCACACGTATGTCTACAGACCTCTAAGAGTAGCAATAGTATCATATGACGGGATAGGGCCCCGCCGTACCCCTGGATAAACACATATATACAACAGGAGAATCTGTACCAAAAAGCTAGGCTCCGGGACAAGGGAGCACTCCAAGAGCGAGCAATGCAATAGGTATCCTAAGTGGCGGATCACCAAAACGAGCGTACGTACTGCGGGCATGAAACGCGGCCCCGAAGGAAGGGGGGTCGGTACGGAATATGTCCGAGCATGTAAAGCATGAAATACGATGAAACGGGATCGTACCGAAATAAAGAGTATAGAAAACCGAAGTACAATAACTTGGAAAACCACAAGGCTTACCTTTGAACATAAATCATATGTGTCAATATCATATCCAACTCATTGTGGGACTTAGTGACATAATTAGATAATCATCCTGTACATATGCATATATAACGTGTCCCGGCCCTCTAGTGAGGGACTCGGTAAATAAAGCATCATATACATGTACATATAACGTGTCCCGGCCCTCTAGTGAGGGGCTCGATGAATAAAGTCATCATATGCCATCCTGGCCATCATTCTCGTATCATCTTATCATCATGTCATCTTATCATCATATACATATACATATAACGTGTCCTGGCCCTCTAGTGAGGGACTCGGTGAATAATGCAATGAAGCTGTGCACGAGACCATGTCCTGGCCCGGGACTCAGTGAAAGATGTAACAATATGCACGAGCAGAGTAGTAAGTAACCATATACTTATAAGTCATCATTTGAGATTCAATAGATAAGTAAACTAATCAACGCTCGAGTATTAAAATGATAGTCATGTTAAGTTTTTTCTAAACGTCATTAAGAACTATATTAAGGAAAGTCTCAGGGGTCATAGACATGTATCAAGTCAATCCGAGACAACTTATGAAAGTTAAAGACATTATTCATTATAGAATCCTTTAGGAATAGGAACTTTTATGCATCATTTACTACTCAGTCATATAAAAGACTCGAGGGTATTAGCCCGATCATCATAAGAAATCTAATATCAAGAAGTGAATAGAAATCATAAAACATGCTCGGAACTTATGAATAGAATTACCCCAAAGCTCATATCATTTTATACTTATATCTAGAACATGCCAAAAGAAGAAAGGATAGGCTTTACATACCTTTAACGTTTACTCGCAACACAACCCGTATACGCTCCAATAGTACTTTATCCTATATTAAGATGTCAAGAACTACGATTAGGCTACGAGGGAATTCAAAACGTATTCTAACGTTAGTAACCCCTTTCTAAATAATTCGACGACATTTCATTTACATTCAAATCAACCACATACAATCAAGCCAACACAAATGATCACACGTTCAAGTGCTAACCCGAGACAATTCAAACAAGGCTCGAGAACACTTTGGATAACCCGTACAATATTCAAAACAGCCCATTCAACATACACTACAACCCGCAATCGTCCAACTCAACAAGAACAACAACAACACATTCCTCTCTTCCAAATTTATGAACTATACCACAACCACACGTTAACAACATAATCCACATAAATGTAAGAACTATATTAACACCATATTAGCTTCTACAACAGCCCACAAACAATTACAACTTCAACTTGAACCATGAAACCTTCATTCTCACCATAAAATCCATAACAACAACAACCAAAATATCAAATAAATCAATTCACCAATTTCTCCTAAAACAGCCCTCCTACGACTTAGACAACTCTCCAACATCAACATAAACAATTTTATACATTCAATTCACATTTATACATACTCACAACGCATCCAAAGTCACCATAACACATATGAAAAGTAATCAATTCTTACCTTAATACTTGACTTCCTCACGGCTAGAACTTTCAAATTAAGAGGGCAAAGATCCTTGCTGCCTTTCAATGATCAATCCTTGTTTCCATGACCTTCATTTGATTAGAAACACCAAGATAATTAATTGAATTCAAGCTTGAAAACTCCCTTAAGATTCAGCCATGGCCGAGAGCCATTTTTCCTATCTCTATGTTTTCTAAGTGGAAGATGAACAATTGAGTTAGTAGTTGATGGATGATTCATATAATTGCTATATATAGGAAGTCCATGGGCTGGACATGTGCCCCACCCAAAACGTGAGCCAATTACACTTGGCCATGTCACGGGTGGGGCCCACACGGCCACTATGGCCAATTCATGAAGTGATTAAATTTTCTAATCCCACTTAATAATCTAATCATGGTTAATTAATCCCTAATCTACATTAATATTTCTATACCAAATAAAATTTATAGGCAACTTGTGCATTAAAACAAAATCGGAGGTTAAAAATCTCTACCTCGGATCCCAAAATAGTCTTGTCCTTAACTTGTCGCAATTTGCTTTAGAATGTTCCAATGTTTAAAAATACGGGATATAACATCTTTCCCCCCTTTAGAACATTCGTCCTCGAATGTTATACTAGTCTTACAGGGTCTTATAAACATTTCGGGGGAGTCTCTTTTATTGTTATAACACATAGCTTATTTATCAATCAATATAACCAAATCAAGAGTTTAGATTACCTGTACGCCTAGGAAACAAGTGAGGATATTTCTTCTTCATCTCCTCTTCAGCTTCCCAAGTCATCTCTCCTCTATTATTGTTCGCCCACGTACCTTAACGGAGGCCACGTCTTTAGTACGCAACCTTCTCACCGACGATCCGGTATAGCTGCACTGATTCTCCTCATACGATAGCTCTTCCGTCACCCGGACATCATCCACGGGGAATATTCGGAAGGATCACCAATACATTTGCGAAACATAGACACATGAAACACTGGATGTACTGCTTCCAGATCAGATGGTAGGTTCAATTCGTAGGCAACCTTGCCTACCTTACGAACAATCTGATAAGGCCCAATATATCTCGGGCTGAGCTTCCCCTTCTTGCCGAATGTCATTACACCCTTCATGGGTGACACCTTCAAGAATACCCAGTCACCAATTTGGAACTCTAAGTGTCGACGTCGATTATCACGTATGACTTCGTCGACTGCGAGTGCTAATAACCTTTCCCGAATAAGTTTTACCTTATCAATGGCTTGCTGAATCATATCTGGGCCGATTAGCTTAGTCTCTCCCACATCAAACCAGCCAATAGGTGACCTACACTTCCTGCCATACAGAGCCTCATACGGTGCCATCTGGATGCTAGAATGGTAACTATTATTATAGGCAAACTCAATAAGTGGCAGATGATCATCCCAGCACCCCTCTGAAATCAATAACACAGGCCCGCAACATATCTCCTAGCGTCTGAATAGTACGCTCGGCCTGTCCGTCAGTCTGAGGGTGAAATGTTGTACTAAGACTCACCTGTGTCCCCAATCCTTCCTGGAATGATCTCCAGAAGTTAGCTGTGAACTGAGCACCTCTGTCTGATATAATAGATATGGGAACTCTGTGAAGTCTTACTATCTCCTTAATATATAATTTTGCATAATCCTCGGTGAATAAGTAGTCCTGACTGGAAGAAAATGGGCTAATTTTGTCGACCTATCTACACAACCCATGGAGTCATACTTCCGTGGAGTGCGAGGTAAACCTGTAATGAAGTCCATATTAATTGCCTCCCATTTCCAAGTCAGAATCTCCATCTCCTGTAGTAATCCACCAGGCTTCTGATGTTCAATCTTAACCTGTTGGCAATTCGGGCATTGAGCAACAAACTCCGCTATGTCCTTCTTCATGCCATCCCACCAGTACAAACACTTGAGGTCATGATACATTTTTGTTGACCTCGGATGAATAGAATAACGGGCATAATGTGCCTCTCCCATAACCTGTTGCCGTAGCTGTGCAACCTCAGGTACACACACACTGCCTGCATATCGTAGTACTCCATCGGTGTGACTTCGAATGGGTCCTTCCCTTTTGAAGGGGGCATCTCTATACTCGTGCCGAACGGGGTCCTCGTCGACGTCGCTTTACCTCTTCCATAATAGGATTCAAGCAACTTCTCGGACGAAACCCCGGTATCTCCGGGAATCAGCCAAACGGACTCCAAGACTAGCTAGCTGATAAATATTACGGACTATTTCCTTCCTTTCTGGTTGCACGTCCGTCAAGCTGCCCATCGACTTACGGCTAAGTGCATCTGCTACAACATTCGCTTTCCCTGGATGGTATAGAATATCAACATCATAGTCCTTCAGCAACTCTAGCCATCTTCTCTGTCGCAAATTCGGCCTCATTCGCTTAAAGATATCTGAGGCTTTTTGTGATGCGTATAAATATCAACATGCATGCCATATAGATAATGCCTCCATATCTTCAAAGCGTGAATCACAGCCGCTAATTTCGGATCATGAGTAGGATAATTTCTTTTGTGTTTCCCGAGTCGCCGGAGGCCAGGCTATAACTGCTGCCATGCCGCATTAATACACAACCTAGCCCAACACGGAAGCATCACAATAAATGACATAACCATACGGTCCCTCGGGAAGAGTTAAAACCGGAGCCGTAGTCAACTTCTCCTTCGGCAGAATCGGAAGCTTCGTTCACACAAGCACGTCGATCCACCGGGACTTAGTCGCCTTTCCGAGTTAGCCTCGTCAAAGGCGCGAAATCGAAGCAAACTTCTCCACAAATCTTCCGTAATATCCCCTGCTAACCCCGTAAAACTACGTACCTCGGTAGGTGTCGTAGGTCTAGACCAAGTCTTTACGGCCTCAATCTTCGTATCCACCCGAATGCCACCGGCTCAATAATGTGCCCCAAGAATGCCACGTTGAAGTCAAACTGGAATTCACATTTAGAGAACTTAGCATACAATTTCTGGTGTTAGAGCACCTCAAGTACCGTTCTCAGATGATCCACATGCTCCTCCTCTGATCGTGAATAGACCAGAATATCATCAATAAATACAATCACGAACATATCTAGGAACGGCTTGAATACTCGGTTCATCCGATCCATAAACACTGCTAGAGCATTGGTCAGCCCAAAAGACATCACCCTAAACTCATAGTGCCCGTATCGGGTCCTGAAGGCAGTCTTTGGAATATCTGCCTCCCGTACCCTTTTTGGTGATAGCACCGCGAGTCTATCTTCGAGAACACTTAGCACCTCCGCAACCGGTCAAATAAATCATCAATCCGGGAGGGGTATTTATTCTTTATGGTCACCTTGTTCCGCCTATAATCAATACACATCCGCGAGCCGACCCATCTTTCTTTCTCACGAACAATACCGGTACTCCCCAAGGCGATGTCTTGGGCCTAATAAAGCCCTTCTCTAATAAATCCTCAAATCCTTCGATTCTTTCGATTGCGGTGCCATTCGTGGGAGGAATAGATATGGGTGAGTATCCGGCAACACATCTATAGTGAACTCTATCTCCCGCTCGGGAGGAAGACCTCGAAAGTTCATCCGGAAATACATGCCGGAAATCCATTGACTACGGACGTGAAGAGTCGGTGCCTCTCGCTTTTAAGTCATGCACACGAACCAGATGATAAATATAACCCTTTCTAACCATCTTCCTTGCCTTGAGGTATGAAATAAACTTACCCCTCGGCGATGCCGTATTCCCTAGCCATTCTATAGTTGGCTCCCCTGGAAATTGAAACCGAACTATCTTGTTTCTACAATCAACGTTAGCATAACAAGAAGCTAACCAATCCATGCCCATAATAACATCGAATTCAGTCATATCTAACTCTATCAAATCTGCCAAAGTATGACGACTATATATATTCACCGAACACCTTTTATATGTTTGTTTTGCTATAACGAATCTCCTACCGGTGTAGCTACCTCAAATGGCTCAATCGACTCAGGTTTTATCCCGATTCTACTAGCAACAAAAGGAGATATATATGATAAAGTGGAGCACGGATCTATCAACATATACGTCTCGAGAGAAAATCGATAGTATACACGTAACCACGTTGGTGACGCCTCCTGATCCTGTCTGCTAGCTAAAGCATATATGCGGTTCGAAGGAACGCTAGAACTGGAAGCCCCGCCACGGCCTCTGCCACGGCCCTGCTGGCTTTCGGCATGCCACGACCCGACCCAGGGGCATAGCTACAAAAAGAAGATGAACCGGAATCGACCCGCAAAGGGGGCCGCACCACCACGGACTACCCCCATACGGACACTCTCTCATAATATGGCCTTTACTGTCGCAAGAAAAACAAGCGCCAGTAGCGAGATGGCATTCCCTCGGATGGCGCCTGCCGCATCGAGAGCACTAAGGCATAGATGGCCTCGTCTGACCTGATCCCCTGGACATATGTGAACCCGAAGCCCTGGAGCTCTGACCAGCTCCTGAATACCCTGTGCTATCAAATCTCCTACCCGGAAGCGTGGAGGCGCACTCCACCGGGCCGGGGAGGATATACGCTATCATCTTCTCTTGAGGCCGCACCCTCGAAACTCCCCGAAAATAACAAGTCGACCTAGCCTGCGCAGGGCCGGCCCCACCGTCATGATCTCTGTCTGACGGACGCCCCCTATGTCGGTCCTCCACCCCCTGTGCATAAGCATGCTCGAGCAATATCCATGCGGGTACAAGAAGCCATTATCATGCGCTATCAACCAAGTAACGATCAGACCCGTCACGCGTAATGTACGCACCCTATCGACCATATTAGCTACGATAGTGGGCGCGTGTCTGGCCAACGAATCAAACTCGAGACTATAATCCCGAACACTCCTTCCGTTACGCCTCGGATGTAGAAATCTATCAACTCGGCTCGCCTCATCTCCGGAGCGAGAAGAAAATGGCCAAGAAAGGCCTGCGAACTCATCCCATGCTCGAGGAGCATCCTCGCCCCTAGATAACTCCCGGGACTCATACCAATTAACGACTACATCACGCAACCGATACGGCCAACTCAACGGACTCGGTTCGGAAGCTCTAATTATCGTCAATGTCGTTGCATACGCCGAATAAACTCACGCGGGATCCTCCGCGAGCTTTGACTCGTAGAACTGCGGGGATTACAAGTCGAAATCACGGGCCCTCGAACTATCATGTCTATCCGCATAGTCGGCCCCTAATTCATACTGCGCGAGCCGCCCCTCGCCGCTAACTCCGGTCGACAAGCGAACCGATCTCTCATAGCCCTATCCTCCGCCCCCGGCCGAGGAGCCGGGAGGTTCGGGTGCGGAACCTCGGGGCCGGCGGTGGAGCCGCCCACGATCTGCCTGGCTCGCCGCCCTATGCTCCTACGGTAGTGGCGGTGTAGCGAGCTCGGCCGACTAGAGCACAACCTCGAGGGCATAAGGCGGGCATGGGCCCTAGTAACTCTCCGAATCTGGCCGGTCTCTCCGGCCACTGCCTTTGCCCTTCTTCTCCGGGCGGTTGTTGCTTTCTTTGGAGGCATCGCTGTAAACATAGTAATCTATTAGGGAGGAATCATCCTGACAACACAGCTCTATCACACGATCTAGAGTAAGAAGGAAAGACAACATCCTAAATGTCCTGTAGCTTCCTGTTTATAGATGTGGTGCACAACACATCGATAAACAAGACTCTACTAGACACGGTCCGTAGACACTCCGAGGATAAACGTCGATACCACTTTTGTCACGACCCAACCCCGTGACCGTGACTAGTGCCCGAGCTGGACACTCGTATACACCTGTTAACTATAATCATCCACAACTAGCATAATAAGGAACTTATAAATAAAAAGGCAAGACGTCGCCTCAAAACTGTCACATTATATAGACGTATTATAGTAACTTGTCTCCTGTGGAGTTACAACTTTCAACAGATATCATAGTGCATAAGCCGGCAAGGCTGTCATAATATAGGGGAATGTCCCAGTTATACACGAGCCGACAAGGCTACCATAACACACAACTTCCAGAACATATATATATATATATATATATATCTACGCAAGCCGACAAGGCTGCCAATACGCACAACTTCCTAAAGCACATATATATACGCAAGCCGACAAGGCTGCCACTACGAATGTGAACGTCCCAAAACATAAGTCATAGATACACAACTGAACGACAACTATATACAAACCCACACGTATGTCTACAGACCTCTAAGAGTAGCAACAGTATCATATGACGGGACAGGGCCCCGCCGTACCCCCTGATAAACACATATATATACAGAGAGAATCTGTACCAAAAAGCTAGGCTCGGGACAAGGAGCACTCAAGATGGCGAATAGGTATCCTAAGTCATGCGGATCACCAAAATGAGCGTCTGTACCTGCGGGCATGAAACGCAACCCCCCGAAAGAAGGGGGTCAGTACGGAATATGTACTGAGCATGTAAAGCATGAAATACAGTAAACAGGATCGTACTGAAATAAGGAGTATAGAAAACCAGTACAATAACCAGAAAACCACAAGGCTTACCTTTGAACATAAATCATATGTGTCAATATCATATCCAACTCATTGTGGGACTTAGTGACATAATTAGATAATCATCCTGTACATATGCATATATAACGTGTCCCAGCCCTCTAGTGAGGGACTCGATAAATAAAGCATCATATACATGTACATATAACGTGTCCCGGCCCTCTAGTGAGGGGCTCGGTGAATAAAGTCATCATATGCCATCCTGGCCATCATTCTCGTATCATCTTATCATCATATCATCATATACATATACATATAATGTGTCCCGGCCCTCTAGTGAGGGACTCGGTGAATAATGCAATAAAGCTGTGCACGAGAACATGTCCTGGCCCGGGACTCAGTGAAAGATGTAACAATATGCACGAGCAGAGTAGTAAGTAACCATATACATATAAGTCATCATTTGAGATTCAATAGATAAGTAAACTAATCAACGCTCGAGTATTAAAATGATAGTCATGTTAAGTTTTTTCTAAACGTCATTAAGAACTATATTAAGGAAAGTCTCAGGGGTTATAGACATGTATCAAGTCAATCCGAGACAACTTATGAAAGTTACAGACATTATTCATTATAGAATCCTTTAGGAATAGGAACTTTTATGCATCATTTACTACTCAGTCATATAAAAGACTCGAGGGCAATAGCCGATCATCATAAGAAATCCAATATCAAGAAGTGAATAGGAATCATAAAACATGCTCGGAACTTATGAATAGAATTACCCCAAAGCTCAGATCGTTTTATACTTATATCTAGAACATGCCAAAAGAAGAAAGGATAGGCTTTACATACCTTTAACGTTTACTCGCAACACAACCCGTATACGCTGTCCAATAGTACTTTATCCTATATTAAGATGTCAAGAACTACGATTAGGCTACGAGGGAATTCAAAACGTATTCTAACGTTAGTAACTCCTTTCTAAATAATACGACGATATTTCATTTACATTCAAATCAACCACATACAATCAAGCCAACACAAATGATCACACGTTCAAGTGCTAACCCGAGACCATTCAAACAAGGCTCGAGAACACTTCGGACAACCCGCACAATATTCAAAAAAAAAAAAAAAAAAAAAAAAAAAAAAAAAAAAAAAACCCATTCAACATACACTACAACCCGCAATCGTCCAACTCAACAAGAACAACAACAACACATTCCTCTCTTCCAAATTTATGAACTATACCATAACCACACGTTAACAACCTAATCCACATAAATGTAAGAACTATATTAACACCATATTAGCTTCTACAACAGCCCACAAACTATTACAACTTCAACTTGAACCATCAAACCTTCATTCTCACCATAAAATCCATAACAACAACAACCAAAATATAAAATAAATCAATTCACCAATTTCTCCTAAAACAGCCCCCCTACGGCTTAGACAACTCTCCAACATCAACATACACAATTTTATACATTCAATTCACATTTATACATACTCACAACGCATCCAAACTCACCATAACACATATGAATAGTAATCAATTCTTACCTTAATACTTGACTTCCTCCATTCGGCTAGAACTTTCAAATTAAGAGGGAAAAGATCCTTGCCGCCTTTCAATGATCAATCCTTGTTTCCATGACCTTCATTTGATTAGAAACACCAAGATAATTAATTGAATTCAAGCTTGAAAACTCCCTTAAGATTGAGCCGTAGCCCGAGAGCCATTTTTCCTATCTCTATGTTTTCTAAAGTGGAAGATGAACAATTGAGTTAGTAGTTGATGGATGAGTCATATAATTGCTATATATAGGAAGTCCATGGGCTGGACATGTGTCCCACCCAAAACGTGAGCCAATTACACTTGGCCATGTCACGGGTGGGTCCCACACGGCCACCATGGCCAATTAATGAAGTGATTAAATTTTCTAATCCCACTTAATAATCTAATCATGGTTAATTAATCCCTAATCTCCATTAATATTTCTATACCAAATAAAATTTATTGGCAACTTGTGCATTAAAACAAAATCGGATGTTAAAAATCTCTACCTCGGATCCCAAAATAGTCTTGTCCTTAACTTATCGCAATTTACTTTAGAATGTCCCAATGTTTAAAAATATGGGATATAACATAGAATTACCCCAAAGCTCATATCGTACATTACTTACGTCTAGGACATGCCAAAAGAAAGAAGGGATAGGCTTTACATACCTTTAGCGTTTACTCGCAACATAACACGTATACGCTGCCCAATAGTTCCTCAACCTATATTAAGACGTCAAGAACTACGATTAAGCTACGGGGAGATTTAAAACGTATTCCAATGTTAGTAACTCCTTTCTAGATAATTAGATGACGTTTCCCTTATATTCAAACCAACCACATACAACTAAGCCCACATCAATAATCATAGGTTCAAGTACCAACCCGAGACTATTCAAACAAGACTCGAGAACATTCCGAACAGCCCGCACAATATTCAAAACAGCCCACATTCACAATATTCGACAACAATCCACATACGACTACTACATATTCAAATTACTCTTAATGATTCATAATCGTAACATTTTCATATAAACAACCTTACAACAGCCCAACCAACACACAACACAACATATAATCTTAATTACCATTAATCTTCCAAGCTTAACAAGAACAACAACACATTCTTTTCATCCAAATTCATGAACTATACCAACAACCACACGTTAACAACATTATCCATTTAGATGCAAGAAACTATACTAACAACATATTAACTTCCACAACAGCCCATAAACAATTACAACTCCAACTTGAACCATTAAATACCTTCATTCTCATCATAAAATCCATAACAACAACAACCAAAATACTAAGTAAAATTTGTTCACCATTTCTACACAAAACAGCCCCTACACAGCTTCAACACCAACATACATAGTTCCATGAATTTCATCCATATCTACATATTACAACATGCTCAAACCACCCTTAATACATGTAAAAGAAGATTTAACCTTACCTTAACACTTGACTTCTCAACTTGGCTAGAATTTGTGAATTGCAAGAATGAATATTTTGATTGCTCCAATGGCTACTTCACGTTAATATAAACCTTCCAATTGGTTGGAATACTAGAAGAAAATGAATTTTTGATCAACACTCAAAGGCTTCAAGCTCGGCCAGCATGGCCGAGAGCCTCTCTTCTATCTCTAAGGTTTCTTAAGTTGAAAATGTGAAAATGAATTAGGTTAGTCTACATTAGTCATCAAATGACTATTTATAGGAGGCTTGTGGGCTGGACACGTGCCCACCCAACGCTTGAGCCAATTAAACTTGGCCATGTCACGGGTGGGGCCCACACGGCCACTAATGCCTAATTAATGAATAATTAACTCTTAATCCCCACTTAATGATTTAATCATGGTTAATTAATCACTAATCTCCATTAATATTTCTATACCAAATAAAATTTATAAGCAACTTGTGCATTAAAACAAAATCGGAGGTTAAAAGTCTTTACCTCGTATCCCAAAATAGTCTTGTCCTTAACTTATCGCGATTAGCTTAAAATATCCCAAAGGTACAAAAATACGGGATATAACATAGACATTACTTATAGTATCTTAACTTACTCTGGGGCACCGAGATATCTCATGATGGAAATGGAATAAAGCTTATGTATGACCCTCAGGTGGTTGGTATAGTGATCGCTTACGATGACTAAATGGCTTAAGTAACCACTAACGACTATGAGGTATGGTAGTCCATATGAACTTACACATTGACGGTTCTCGGTCTCAAGATGACATGAGTCGATAGAATTTAGTTTAAAACAATAGACTCGCGACTAAGTACACAGGGAAGCCAAGTGTTTTATGAATTGAGACTAACGTCCAAACGGAAATAGTATGACGGAGACCCCTTTTGAGCGACCCTCCGCATGATAATGTGAAAGTCCACAGATTAAAAACAAGGATGCCGTCTTGTGCAATGACGAAAAAGAGTAACAGTTCATGAAAATGATATGGGAATCAAGAAAGAGAAGAAACCTAAGTGCACAAAAGGGTTCTAGATGACTAAGATCCGATTGCACGTCTCTATTATCGAGTTATGCTACTGTCGGGCTAACTTTCATCCCATGAAATCCTGGCAAGGTTATATCCTCCCAAGGTACCCCTACATTCGAAGATGAATGTCCTTTAAGAGGGGGGAGGGTGTTACGCCTCACACCTTCACACCTTCGTGCAACAAATCCGCTATAAGTTAATCGACGTAAATTTGAAGAATGAATTATCCTTGAGATTATGAAGTATGTTAGCCATATTTGTCATGACCCGAATTACGGGCCATGACGGGCATCCGGGGCTAACCACCGAACACCACTCATGCTGCTACTTGTCTGCTCTTATTCATGATGTATGTATATGATCATAGAAAATTATCATCATTTGAAACATATTTACCTTTATGAACATAAGCCCTTCGGCTATCAAAATAGTATATATATATATATATATATATATATATATATATATATATATATATATATATATATATATGAAGATGGGACCATGCTACCCACACCGCGTATCTACGAGCCTCTACTAAAGTACTGCATATATGGACGGACAGACCTCGTTATATCCCGTAGTTTTGTACATTGGGATATTTTAAGCTAATCGCGACAAGTTAAGGACAAGACTATTTTGGGATACGAGAGAGACTTTTAACCTCCGATTTTGTTTTAATGCACAAGTTGTTTATAAATTTTATTTGGTATGGAATTATTAATGAAGATTAGGATTAATTAACCATGATTAGATTATTAAGTGGGATTAAAAGTTTAATTACTTCATTAATTGGCCATTAGTGGTGTAGGGCCCCACCCATGGCATGGCTTGGCCAAATTTGATTGGCTCAAGCCATGAGTGGGACATGTGTCCACCTCTTAGGCACCATACAAATATCAAATTGATGACAAGGAAATTCATTTTATCATCTTCACAACTTAAGAAAACTTAGAGAGGAGAGAAGTTCTGCCATGGCTGGCCGAGATTGAAGCTTTGGATGTTGATCAAAATTTGATGTTCTTCAAGTATTCCAACTAATTGGAAGGTCCCTAGTAACGTGAAGTAGCCTTGGGAGCAATCAAAATATTCATTCTTACAATTCATAAATTCTAGCCAAGTTGAGAAGTCAAGTGTTAAAGGTAAGGTTTAATCTTCTTTTACATGTATTGAGAATGGTTTGAGCGTGTTGTTATGTGTAGTTATGGATGAAATTCATGGAATTATGTATGTTGGTGTTAAGGCCGTAGGGTCCGTTTTGTGTAGAATGGTGAACTAATTTTACTTGGTATTTTGGTTGTTGTTGTTATGGATTTTATGATGAGAATGAAGGGTTTAATGTTTCAAGTTGGAGTTGTAATTGTTTGTGGACTGTTGTAGAAGTTAAAATGATGTTAGTAAGTTTCTTGCATTTATGTGAATAATGTTATAACGTGTGGTTGTTGGTATAGTTCATGAATTTGGAAGAAAAGAATGTGTTGTTGTTATTCTTGTTGAACTTGGAAGATTATATGTTGTATTGTGTGTTGGTCGGGCTATTTTGGAGTGTTGTACGGGCTGTCCGGAGTGTTCTCAAGTCATGTTTGAATAGTCTCGGGTTGATACTTGAATGTATGATTAGTGATGTTGACTTGGTTATATGTGGTTGATTTGAATAAAAGGGAAACGCCATCTAATTATCTAGAAAGGAGTTACTAACGTTAGAATACGTTTTGAATCTCCCCGTAACTTAACCGTAGTTCTTGACGTCTTAATATAGGTTGAGACATTATTGGGCAACGATATGCGTTGTGGTTGCGCAGTAAACGCTAAAGGTATGTAAAGCCTATCCCTTCTTTCTTTTGGCATGTCCTAGATGTAAGTAAGATAAGATATGAGCTTTGGGGTAATTCTATTCATGAGTTCCGAGCATGTTTTATGATTCTTATTCACTTCTTGATATTAGAATTCTTAAAATAGTCGAGCTACTTCCTCGAGCTTATATATGATCGGGTAGTAAATGATACATGAAAGTTCCTATTCTCGAAAAATTCTATAATGTCTAATGACCATAACTTTTATAAGTCATCTCGTATTAATTTGATACATGGCTAGGATCTCTGAGGCGTTATTTGATATAGTTCGTAATGATATTCATAGAGTACTGAGGGTGACTATTATCCTGATACTCGAGCGTTGATTAGTCTACTTATCTATCGAGTCTCAAAAGATAATTTATATGCAAATGGTTACTCATTACTCTGCTCGTGCATACTGTTATTACATCTTTCACCGAGTCCCGGGCCGGGTATGTTATCGTGCACGCTCACTTCATTTGTTCACCGCGTCCCTCACTAGAGGGCCGGGTACGGTATATATATATGATGATATGATGATATGATGATATGATGATGTGATGATGGCGCCGAGCCCCATGATGGGCCGAGTATGATATATGACAGATTCACCGAGTCCATAATGGGCCGGATATGATATATGATATAGACATGCATGATTTTATTTCATAAGACACAGGTACGTTGATTCGATTATCATATTTGCCTCCCGGAATCCCTACTTCGCTATGATCTTTCATCGTATTTCATGCTTTATATACTCGACATATCTCGTACCGACCCCTTTTCTTTGGGGGGGGGCGTTTCATGCCCGGCAGTACAGATACTAGCTTTGTGATTCGCCACCAGGATTCCTATTCGAAATATCTTGAGTGCTCCATTGTCCCGAGCCTAGATTTTTGCACGTATCCTCTTATTGTATATATGTGTTTACCTGTGTGCACAATGCGGGGCCTTGTCCCGTCATATGATATTGTTCTTACTCTTAGAGGTCTGTAGACATATGTGTGGGTTGTATATAGCTACTGTTCAGTTGTGACTGTATGACTTATGTTTTGGGGCGTTCCCATTCGTAGTGGCAGCCTTGTCGGCTTGCGTATATATGTTTTGGGATGTTGTGTGTAGGGGCAGCCTTGTCGGCTTGCGTAGATATATATTGTGAAGTTGTGTGTTATGGTAGCCTTGTTGGCTCGTGTATGGCCGGGACGTTCCCTATACACATGACAAGATTGCCGCTTATGTGCGACATTATCTCGGGTTGAAAGTCTAGTAACTCCTGGAGACAAAGTTGTCGTGATATATATATAAGCGATGTTTTGAGACGACGTCTTGCTCTTTATATATAAGTTCTTTATTATGCTAGTTGTGACGATTATAGTTGTGTATACGAGTGTCAAATTGGCACTAGTCACGCCTACGGGTTGGGTCGTGACAGACCCCGTCGTGCCCAATAATGAATATATACATATATGTACCAAAAGAATAATCAACAAACCTCCGTAGAATGGGAGTGCTCTCAAATCGTACCCGCTAGCTCCCATGAGTCCGGGTCACCTCCCCGTCTACTCGTGGGCATGAATACAACAGCGTCCGAAGAAAAGGACGCGCACGAATATCAGACCGAGTATGTAAGGCATAAACAACAATAAGATATCAATAAAATAAGGAGGCATCAATGAGGAGCAATCTGTAACTGACTGAATCATAAAGGAAATAATGCATGTGTTATACCCCGTATTTTCGTACGATGAATTATTCGTAAGCTAATCGACATAAGTCCAAGGACAAGATTATTTTTGAAAATGAGACAAGGAGTTTTAATCCCCGATATTAATATGGCACGACTTGTTTGCAATTTCCATTAATGTAGAGATATTAATGGAGATTAGGGATTAATTAACCATGATTAAATTATTAAGTGGGGATTAGTGATTAATTATGATTAATTAGCCTAATTAGACCACAAAGTGGGCCCCACAACATATGGCCTAATGTGATTGGTTCATGGAAGATAATGGGACATATGTCAAGGTTGGACATGTGTCACCATCATGTGTGGCATATAAAAAGGAAGTTGATGACTAATTTAATTCATTGTTCATCTTCCAAATTATGAACTTAAAAGAGAGAGAGAAAGGAGTTCAAGCCATGGCAGCTACGGCCATGGCTGAGCAGGTTTAAGCCCATGAAATTGATGCCAAAAATTTATTTTCTAAAGCATTTCAACCCTTTGGAAGGTGCATAGCAACGTGGAGTATCCATTGGAGTAGCAAGAACAAGTATTATTTCAATTCACCAATTCTAGCCAAGTTGAGAAGTCAAGTTGTTAAGGTAAGTGCTGATCATGTTCTACATGTTTTAGTAAGGATTTGGGCTTGTTGTAACTTAGTAAATATGAATTGAATCTATGAAATCATGTATGTTGGTGTTAGAATGTTGTTGAAGCCGTATAGGGGCTTTTACGAGAAAATGATGAATTGATTTTACTTAGAATTTTGGTTGTTGTTGTTATGGATTTTATGATGAGAATGAAGGATTTAATGGTTCAAGTTGGAGTTGTAATTGTTTGTGGGCTATTGTAGAAGTTAGAATGTTGTTAGTATAGTATAATTCTTGCATTTTAATGAATAATGTTGTAACGTGTAGTTGTTGGTATGATTTGTGAAATCGGATGAAAAGAATGTGTTGTTGTTGTTCTTGTTGAGCTTGGAAGATTACATGTTGTATTGTGTGTTGGTTGGGCTGTTTTGGAGTGTTGTATGGGTGTCCGAGTGTTCTCGAGTCTTGTTTGAATAGTCTCGGTTGATACTTGAATGTATGATTAGTGATGTTCGCTTGGTTGTATGTAGTTGGTGTGAGTATAAGCGAAACGTCGTCTAATTATCTAGAAAGGAATTATTAACGTTAGGATACGTTTGAAATCTCCCCGTAACTTAACCGTAGTTCATGGCATCTTAATATAGGTTGAGACACTATTGGGCAGCGTATACGTGTTGTATTGCGAGTAAACGCTAAAGGTACGTAAAGCCTATCCTTTCTTTCTTTTGGCATGTCCTAGATGTAAGTATGAAACGATATGAGCTTTGGGTAACTCTATTCATAAGTTCCGAGCATGTTTATGATTCTTATTCACTTCTTGATGTTAGAATTCTTAAAGTAGTCGAGCTAGCCATCATCCTCGAGTCTTCTATATGATTGGATGGTAAATGATATATAAAAGTTCCTATTCTTAAAAGATTCATCAGTAACGGATAATGTCCTTATCTCTCATAAGCTATCTCGTATTAATTTGATACATGTCTATGATCCCTGAGGCTTTTATTTGATATAGTTCATAATGACATCCAAAGAGTACTGAGTATGACTGTCATCCCGATACTCGAGCGTTGATTTGTCTACTTATCTATTGAGTCTCAAAAGATGATTTATATGCATATGTGTTATAGCCCGTATTTTGCACGTCTGGATATTTCAAAGTCGTCGCGGAAAGTTAAGGGCGAGACCATTTTCAAAAATTATTTTAATGCACAAGTGGTTATGAATGTTGCTTATGAACATTACTAGTATGGAAATATTAGGAAAGGCCAAGGGTAAAAAGAGGAATTTACAAAATGGCCCATGGAAATAATGTGGAAGGCTAGGGGCGAAATGGTAATATTGAGAAAAGACGAGGGGCAAAATGGGAATTTTACCTAAGGTTCATGAATGTTCCAAAAGGGCCATATTGGACATGCAAAAAAAAAAAAGAAAGAAAAAAGAATGAAAAATGGTGACAAATTAGTCATCTTTATGACTAATATAAGAAATTTCTAGAAAGGGGCATGTGCCCCTCACATGATTTGGAGGATATATATATATATGAGAAGTCTTCATTTTATGCAAGAGAGTTGGAGAAGGAGAAAACAAAGAAAGAAAGAAAGAAGAGCAAAAAAAAATAAGGACCCATTCGGCCAAGGCATGGAAAAAATTGGGTCCATGAAATCTTGTTCCAAAAATTTATTTCTTCATGTATTCCTACTAATTTGAAGGCCCTCTTCAACATGGTATAGTTGTTGAAGCAAGAATCTCTCTCTTGTTGCAAGTGGACAACTTAGCCAAGTTGAGGAATTGAGAAGAAAAGGTAAGAATTCAATCTTCTTTTATGTATTATGGATGCTTGTGAATGTTGTGGTGTGGAGAAATGAATAAAAATTATGAAAATAATGTGTGTTGTGAATGTGGCCGTGTAGTAGTAATATGGCCGTGTATATGTATAGTAGTGAGAACAATGGTTCAACAATTTTATTTAGTGTTTTAGTTGTTGTTGTTATGGATTTTATATTGGAAATGGAAGTTTGATGATTTTGGTTGATGTTGTGAATGTTTGGTGTTGGCCGCGTATGGCATGCTTGGCCGTGTGGGTGTGTTGTGTTGTATGGAGATAATGGATTAATGTTATGAGTATTTTGGTTATCGTAATGTATAGAAATAGATGAAAATCCATGAAAATATGTATGATGTGGTTGTGGCCGAATAAGGGACTGTTTTGGTAGCTATGGTAAATTGATTTTGTTTGATATTCTAGTTGTTGTTAATGTGGATTCTATGATGAAAATGATGGTTTGGTAGCTTGAAATGAAGTTGAAATCATTTGTGGATTACGGAAGAAGTTACTAAAATTAGAATGCATTTTGAATTGATTATTGAACTCGGAACATAGATGTTGGTATTGTTGTTGGTAGTTTGGCCGGTTGAATTCCTGAATATTGATAATTGGCCGAGTTGAATTCTCGGTGTCACGACCCAACCCCGTAGGCCGTGGATCGCTTTTTGTCACGACCCACCGTAGGCCGTGATCGGTGCCCTATTTGGACACCACAAACACATACATAACGCATCGTCATATTCGGATAACTCGATTTCATATTCATCATTTTAATCGTAAATGCAAACAACATTGACTTAAGCGGTCGCATGTATCATACATATTATATCAAAGTCAAAAGAGGCGGCGGAATGCTCATCGCCCGGATATAAGCACATACACGGACAGATGGGCCGCTTAGGCCGTAGTAGCGAACGGGACCGCAGTAAGACACAGATCGTAACCAAACAAACACACACATGACCCATTACCCACATATATGACTACAGGCCTCTACAAATCGAAACAGAACATATGACGGGACAGGCCCCGCCGTACCCCAAATAATCATATGTGCAAAAGCGTATACATCACAAAAGATATGTACCAACATCGTACGGGCTCCGAATCAAAGGAGCACTCGTAATAGCGAGAATGTGTGGCCTACACGGCGTATCACGAACCTCTCGTACCGCGGGCATGAAACGCAGCCCCGAAGAAAGGGGTCGATGACGAAAGATGTACGAGTATGTAAAGCATAAAGTACAAAAATCCAAGCCATAACCGAAATGAAGGGGTACGGAGAGAAAATACCGGATCAAAGCATCGAAGAAGTCAGCATCAAGACACATGTACATAATGCAAATAGAAAATCATGCATAAGCTCGGAACGTGGTCACCACTCCGACGCCGGTGCCACAACACAAGATACTCCAGAAGGTTTCAAATCTCCGTACAAACCCCGAACATATCATATCACACATATCATATCGTGACATATCGTGTCATCGGAACAAATCATGTCATCAGCCATATCACAGCATAACTCCATATACGGTAACCGGCCCTATGGCGAGGTCTCGGAAACCGCAACACAAAGATACTTCCGAATTTATCATAGTGCGCACGATCACAAACCGGCCGGAACCGGCGAACGAAATCATAGTATAGGCACGAGCGAGTAGTGCGAAAGCCATATGCAAATACATAATTATATTCCAAGAATCGACAAACAGATACATATACATATTCGTATTAAGATCGGAAGGCTCAAAATAAGTATCGAGTCTGTCAGAATTAATATACAAAAGATGTGAGCCTTTAGATTTACACAACTTCGAAAAATACTTCATAAACTATTTTCTGAAAATTTAATGTCGTTTACATTTAGAAGCTTTCATGTAACTTATGGAACACACCAAAAGAAGTCTCGAATTCATAGGCAAAGGTCCTTCCTTTATATCATACGAAAGTAGGTTAAGCAAGACCAACGAAAGAAATCTCGGGGCTAGTGGGCCCACCTCGGGTCAAGTCGAGGTGGCGGACATAAATTACGAAATTTAGACTCTATAGGGTCATCTATGTAAGCTTCAAAGCATTTCCATCACATTTGCGCAAATTATGGATATCCGAATGGCGTTCCAACAAAACATAGAAATCATGATTCAATTGTACTGAATGAATAGTAACTAAAATTAAACTCGGGTTTCGATGAGCAGGATAACCCCCGAGGCTCAAATTCAAACCTAGTATATCTAGGACATGCCGGAAGAAGAAAATGGATGGCTTTACATACCTTTTCCGCCTTCTATGTGTCTCCAAAATCAAGTCTCAAGTTCGCCAAAATCTACAATTTGGTCATAGTTGCCAAATATAAGTTCCAAGCTTTTATGCATTCAAACTTAAATCCATATTTGTCTACCGAAATTTCGGCGCATTTCCCCTGTAAATTCAACATCCCCGAGATCTGGCTCGGCCCAATATATCAATCAACAACAACCCAAAAATCCAACAACATCAATAAGCATTTAGAATGCATTCTAACATAAGAAATCTTCATTTCTATATAAAGCGACAATTTCCATTCCAAACTAATATCATCATTTCCACATTCATTCACTAATCAAAATCATTCTAACACCATCCGGAGGTATTCCGTATCATCGTTCAAACTATTTGCAAAGCATATAAAAATCTCACCAAAATCATAATTCATTCAAAGCCTCTATTTTTCGACGTAAATGTTCATAGCATATTTTCGTCTTCCAAATTCATCAACAACAACATTAACTCACGCTTTAAACCTCCACCACCATGATTACATAAAAGCTGCATTAAAACACATAATTTTCCATAACGACATACAACCAATTTCTATGCCGACTTTAATCGTTAAATCTTTATTTACGTGATAAACGTCATAACAACACAATTAGCAACCTAATGAATTTCATTTCCTTTTCTTCCTACGTCATACATACCACACGGCCACATGCATACATGCCATTTCAATGCCAATTCGAATCGTTTAAGACTTATCTACGTCATAGCTATCATAACGACACAACTAACAAACTAAATAAAATTAAATTCACCTCTCTTCTCCACTAGCATGGCTCACGGCCAAGCACACTTTCCATACACACACACGCCATGCATTCACTCACCAAAATTCCATAATTCTCATCTAATCCCGACCATTATAACATATACACTTATTCCATAACATAAAAGACTAGATTCTTAGGAGTTCTTACCTTTTCTTCAATTTCCCACTTGCCGCAAACGTCGTCCTTCCACCAAACTAATTACGCCATGTCGGAGAGCGTCTTGAGCTTGCTAAGAGTTCAAGAAGAACAAGATTCTAAGATCAAAGTTGGAAGGCTAGCAATTTTTTTTTCCTCTTTTTTTTTTTTTCGGCCGAATGGCCATGGTCATGGAAGTCTCAAGCTTTTCTTTTGTTTCTTGAATTTTCTTGAACCTTAGCTTCTCTTATAATAATTGGTCACATGATCAATCACATGACCAATTCATAATATGGGCTTGGGTCTTTTAACTCCCATGGCCGGCCACCATTTGATTTGGGCCTCAATTTCTCTTATATTTTTTTGAGCCCAATTAATTGTGAATCTTATTTTGTAATTCCCGAAACTAATTTCCAAAATTCCCATTTCGCCCTTAGTTTCCCCCGACGCTTCCGCGTCCACACTTCTCATAAGCAACAACATATGTATCAAATAAAATCAAAACATGGCCTTATTCTTTACAAGTCACAATTATACCAAAATTTCCGAATATGCGAAAATACGGGATATAACATCCTCCCCCCCTTTAGAACATTCGTCCTCGAATGTTAAATTAGCCTTATAAGGTCTCACGAGCATTCGGGGGAGTTTCTTTTCCTATTATCGTTTCGCCATAAGATTTTAACAGAGGGTATGTCCCTGGTACACAATCTCCTCATTTAACGATTCAAAAAGGCTACAGGTGGCTTCTCACAAGACAATTCCTCAGTCATTCAAATGTCGTCTTCTGGGAATAGCCCAGGAGGATCACCAACACATTCACGGAGCACAAATACACGAAATATCGGACATACTGACTCCGGATCAGATGGTGAGTCTAGCTCATAGGCGACCTCACTTACCTTTCAAATAATCTGATACGGTTCGATATACCACGAACTGAGTTAACTCCGTTTACCGGATCTCATCACACACTTCAAAAGTGACACCTTCAGAAGTAGCCAGTCATCAACCTGGAATTTTAACGGTTGGCATCGTTTATTTATATATGATTCCTGTCGATTCTGAGCAGTCAACAACCATCCCCGAGTGAGCTTTTATCTTACTAACTGCTTGCTGAATCATATCTGGTCCGATCAACTTTACTTCACCCATGTCGCACCAATCAACCGGAGATCTGCATTTTTCTATCATATAAGGTCTCGTATTCGCATGGTGTCATCTGAATGTTAGGACGGTATTATTATTATAGGCGATTCCAATTAACGGCAATGATCACTTCCACTATCCTTGAAATCAATAATATAGACGTGTAGCATATCTTCCAAAGACCTAAATAGCGCGCTTGGCCTGTCCGTCGGACTGAAAATAAAATACTATGCTACGACTCACCTGAGTCCCCAATCCTTCCTGAGACGATCTCCAGAAGTTAGCCGTAAGCTAAGCACCTCTATCGGTATAACGGGTACAGGAGTCCCGTGAAATCTTATTATCTCTTTGATATGCAATTTAGCAAAATCCTCAGCCGAATAAGTAGTCCTATCCGGAAGGAAATGGGCTGATTTCGTCAATCTTTGACAGTAATCCAATTAAAATCGTACCTGCGCGGAGTGCGCGGTAACCTATAATAAAGTCCATATTAATCGTTTCTCACTTCCAAACTAAGATTCCCGTTTCCTGTAGCAATCCGCCGAGCTTTTAATGCTCGATTTTGGACTTACTGGCAGTTTGGATATTGGCCAACGAACTCTACACCGTATTAGAATGGCATCCTTGAACTGACGCTATTTTACCCTCTCCATAATCAATGATTTAACTTTTCTCGGACAGAAACCCCCAATATTTCCAGAACTGCCCAAACGGACTCTAAGGCTAACTAACTGATAGATTTCGCGAACTAATTCCTCCTTTCTGGCTGCACGCCGGTCAAATTGCCCATAGATCGCGACTATAAACGTCTGCCACAACATTCGCCCAGGGTGGTACAGAATATCGATGTCATGCTCTCTCAATAATTCAAACCATCTTCCTTATCACAAATTCCGCTTCTTTTTGCTTAAAATATACTGGAGACTCCGATGGCCTATACAATTATCAGCGTGGACTTCATATAAATAATACCGCCATATTTTCAAAAAAATATAAACCACCGTGGCTAATTCCAGATCATGAGTGGAGTAATTTTTCTCGTGCAAATTCTTTACAAATATGATGAAACACCATTTCATACCGATAATCCACCTAATTTCATGGCGTATCTCCTCGGGTTTCATGTGATTAGTGGTCCATGGACTATTTTCTAGTATTCAACGAACCCCTATCTTTCCTTCAAAGATTTCCACACTACCAAGCACTGGTATTCCTATTACGATACTCGTTATTACCCGAAATATTCGTTGAGTCTGACAATCCTCTCCATTATTCTTTAGGGACCTAGCTCGCAGCCATTTCCTTGCCTTTATTACTATTCTTTGGAACACATTACTGCGTACTGAGGTACACATCGCCCAAATTAACATAAACATATCACAACTAAGGCGTCTTTTATTCTTTCCCTTTATTCTCTTGGTACGTAGATACATTTACGCTTGGGCCTCCCAGTCAATAAATTTCCTTTCTTGACATTTAAAGATATTGTAACACCGTTTTAAGTCTAACGTAATACGTTCTCCCCCCCTTTATAAGGGGTTGTACTTACACCACATCCATGTCTTTTCCTTACAATCTATAACTTGATTAGCCTCGTACGAGACTTTAATAAATTCACGAGGCGATGAAAACTCTCGATCACCTAGTACAAAATCTTATCTGGTAGCCGGTCCTCGAATGATGTAATTAATGTAGCCATTTATCTCCTAATAATCACACCCTTCCTCCACATTCGTTCCCTACCTTTCGTTCTGCTTCCTCGATAACCGAATCACCTGATATTCACATAATTCATCGTTCCATACCATGGGTTTCCCTTTTGCCCTGTACTATCACATTCCAGTTTCTTTTTACAAATAATTTCGTGCTTTGCCCATCAGCTCCTTTGAGGCTCTGCTTAATTACGTTTCTTACTTTCAACTTTTCTAACGTTCTGATCTCTTTCTGTTCTATTCAATCACTCTCCTTTCTTCCCAAATATCGTTGTATTAGAATTTTCCAAGGTCAACTTAGAACAAAATCAATATCAGTTTATCTCGTAACATCTATCCCACACCATTCACTTTATTTCGTAAATTCTGTCCACTTAATATCTTCCATATATTACAACATTAGCTGTTAGGGTTCACCCATCGATCAACATAGTCATAAGAGGGGAGTCCTTACACATACATATACATCTATATTTCTGTCATTTCTTTTACCAGGCATTTTCAATCACTTATCCCAACTTACTCTAATTTCAGAGCTGCGTTGCTCCTCTTCCTTTTTCACCAACCCGATCCGTCGCAACTCATGCGACCTCTATAAAGTTGCTAACCATTCCACATACTCCAATTTCCTTTAGGTTACCCCAAATTTCCTATTGTCTCTCATATCCATATTTGTGAAAATTTTAATACATTTCCCAGGGGGGTCACCCATCCCAGAATTGCTCTGGTCCTAGCACGCTTAACCTTAAAACTTTAATGCATTTAAGTGCGTTAAAGCCGATATAATCGCGCCAACTGCCCCGCACGACCTTTGTCACGTAATTTTAGGCAAGTCGGGGTCTTATCAATTTTCCAAAACGTTCTCGTAGCGGGTCCCACCCCGATCTAGAGAAGAGTCTTTCACTTTTCGGACCATATTGTTACTGTGTCGCCCCTTATCTAAATCCTCAATACTTACCTTCGTCTATGTGTCAAATTCTATACCGCCCGCCAGTTTAAATTTTATTCCGCAAATTCCTACTCCAATCAATCATCGGGAACTGATAAAATATTTCTGTAAAGCTCCCTCTCCAACCGCTAGCAGAAGGAAACTAAAATCCGACAAACATCGCAAAATTCCCCAGTACTTAATTCACATAATTGCCTCCATATACATATAGGAGTAGTAAGCGAACCATTTAATCCCCAACTACTTGTCATACGCTTTGTATTTTTCCAATAAGGTGATACTTAACTGCTGGACATTTTTGCCCTTCAACATAGGCTTCTCTAAAGCAAAGTGTGGTCGGAAAGTATATTTTGGTCCGTTTAAATAAATTGCAAATTTGCTGCTCATGTATACTTTCTCAAAATAGAATTTCCCACATAAAGACGGTGCTTCTTACGAATGACATAGAGGATGCCTTTTAAACTTTTAACCCAACACAATAGATTTACTTTGTCGGTGTCGACTTTCAGGACGTGTTAAGAACGTACATCTCATTTCCCTTTATATAATGCTGGAAAAATTTGGGCAGAGGTCCCTCTGTATTTCTTACTATCCCAAAACCTGCACGCAGGAAATACCAACAATGCCTCACAGGGCCAACATATATCTGTACGTATCGTATCGTAGCATAGCCACACAGGGCTAACAATTTCAAGTAAAACATAAATATGTCAGGACTTATCTTACATACATAATTCAAAGGCACCGGTGGTATTTTCATATTTACTTTCCTTTTCAATCTTCAACGTTGCATTTCAATCATACTTCAAATAACTTCCCCAATATACATCTTTCATACCATTGCTTACCTGTGTACTGTATAGCTTCCAATATCATCAATCACTCGTAAATATATCGATACCGTCCTTCGAGCGTAAATCACGGTTAGTAGGAAGGAATTCATTTCCTACAGCCGGCTCTATCGCACGATCTAAGATCCAAAGAAAGGCAACACCCTAAATGTCCTGTAGCCTCCTGTTTATAGATGTGGTGCACGACACACCGATAAACAAGACTCTACGAGACACGGCCTGTAGACATTACTATCCCAAAACCTGCACGCAGGAAATACCAACAATGCCTCACAGGGCCAACATATATCTGTACGTATCGTATCGTAGCATAGCCACACAGGGCTAACAATTTCAAGTAAAACATAAATATGTCAGGACTTATCTTACATACATAATTCAAAGGGCACCGGTGGTATTTTCATATTTACTTTCCTTTTCAATCTTCAACGTTGCATTTCAATCATACTTCAAATAACTTCCCCAATATACATCTTTCATACCATTGCTTACCTGTGTACTGTATAGCTTCCAATATCATCAATCACTGTCTTCTGTCGATACCGTCCTTCAGCTGAAATCACAGGTTAGTAGGAAGGAATTCATTTCCTACGGCTGCTCTATCGCACGATCTAAGATCCAAAGAAAGGCAACACCCTAAATGTCCCGTAGCCTCCGTTTATAGATGTGGTGCACGACACACCGATAAACAAGACTCTACGAGACACGGCCTGTAGACATTCCGAGGACAAACCGCTCTGATACCACTTTTGTCACGACCCAGCCCCGTAGGCCGTGACTGCTTTTGTCACGACCCAGCCCCGTAGGCCGTGACTGGTGCCCTATTTGGACACCACAAACAGACATACATAACAGACCGTCATATTCCGGCATAACTCAGATTTCATATTCATCATTTTAATCAGAAATGCAAACAACATTGACTTAAGCGGTCGCATGTATCATACATATTATATCAAAGTCAAAAGAGGCGGCGGAATGCTCATCGCCGGATATAAGCACATACACGGACAGATGGGCCGCTTAGGCCGTAGTAGCGAACGGGACCGCGGAAGACACGGATCGTAACCAAACATGTTATATCCCGTCTTTTTGCATAATCGAAAAATTCGGAAATAATTGTGATTTATGAGAAAGGAGGCCATGTTTGAATTTTTCTTAGTATGTGTGTGTGGCGTTGGTTATGGAAGATTGGAATGTAGAACGTTGGAGAAGGCCTAAGGGCAAAATTGGAATTTTGGAAATTTATTTCGGAAATTACAAAATATGATTCATGCAAAATTGGGCCAAAAAAAAAAAAAGAGAAAATTTGGGCCCAAATTTGGGAGGCCCAACCGGCCACTTATGGACTAAGTCCAAAAATTAATTAATTTTGCATGTGATTAATTATATAAGTGATCCTTAGCCTTAGAAACTTCAAGAAAAACAAGAGAAATCAAGAAAAAAAGAGAGAGCAATTCGGCTAGAGAAAAAGAAAGAAAAAAAAAAGAAAAATTCTTGGAGTTAAATCCTTGGTTCAAAAATTTGGTTCTTCTTGTGAATTATTACTAAATTCAAGGTCCTCTACAACTTGGTGCAATTAGTTTGGCAAGGAAGAGCTTAAGTTGGCAAGGGGAGATTCTTTGGAAAAGGTAAGAATTCTTGTGTTTATGTTGGGAAAAAAGTTATGTATGTGTTGTAGCATATGTAGAGTGCATGAGAATTATGGAAGTGTTGTATGCATGTGTTAGCCGTGTGGTGTGTGTTTGTGTGTTGGCCGTGGGAAGTGATGGTATGAAGAGAAAAATTGTGGAACTTGTAAGTATGTTGATCATGTTGTTATGGTTTTATGAAATAAATGAGAAGTATGAAGAATTTGTGTGTTGTGAATTGTAGTAGGTTTGGGCCGTGCATGTGCATGGTTGTGTGTTGAATTTTATGTTGCGTTTTAGTTGTAATTATGACGAGATTCATATTGGAAATGGAAGTTGAATGAATTAGTGGAAGTTAGAAATTGTAGCATGTGGCCGTGTGGTGTAGGTAATTTGAAATGGTCATGAATTATTTTGTTTGATATGTTAATTGTGTTGTGATGATACTTATATTATGAATCAAGGTTTAATGGGTTGAATTAGTAGTGATTTGAAAGTATGAAGTTGAAAAGGAAGTTATGACATTAGGTTGGAAAGATGACCAAATAGGTCATATTGCGTTTTATTGTGTTTGTTGGTGTTGTTGTTGGCTTGATGTTGGTTATTCGAGCCGAGCTAAGTCTCGGGGATGTCATAATTATAGGGGAAGTGTTTCGGAATTTCGGTAGCCAAGTATGACCCCAAGATTAAAATGTTAACTTCCATGAATAGTAATGGGTAAGGATGACCATTTGCGCTTTTTGGACGAAACGGGAACCGAGATTTGAGGAGCGTAAGGCGCTATCCGGGTATGTAAAGCCTTGCCCTTTTATTCCTTGGCATGTTCGAGTCCGACAGCTTGACGGCGAGCCTCGATGACACTTCGCTTCTCACAATTCGAGATGGAAATTAGTGCAAAATCCGTCGCAAGACCGAACCCATTTCTTCTAAAGTTGACCTATAAGTATGCAACTTCCATAAATGGAGTCGAAACACTCTAAAATGATTATGGACGACTCCCTAAGGTTTATTATCTATAATTTACGTACTTTATTATGATTGGGTCCGAGGTGGGCCCACAATACCCTGATACTCCCGGTATGGTCCTATCGATCTGTTTCTGTCTGATTTTCATAAGTAACTCTTAATTATGTTCTGTCCGCTAACTAATAAGTATTATGACCGTTCTTTACGAATCAATATTATTCCGACTTCGGAACGATTCTCGGATACTCGTTCGATACGATCTCGCTTATTCCGATTTGACTTACCTTCCGAACTACTTCGCTTGATTACGTCTGTATGTCGGTCCGTATGCATATGGTTTCTCATTTGTCTGTTCGTGGATGCCTCAATGCTTCCTTCACTGCGCCCGGGCCAGGTTCTGTAATTCGTGCACTTCCACTGCATTGTTCACCGCGTCCCTCGGATTGTGCGGGCCGGGATCTGTCTGTATCTGATATGATCTGGTTATGATCTGATTATGTGATATTATGGGGATGGCGGCCAGGATGGCATTTGATCTGATTCTGTCTGTCCACCGCGTCCCGTACTACGAGGGCCGGGTTCTGTTACCGCGTCCCTTATTAAAGGGCCGGGATCTGTCTGTATGTGATTGAGATTTGATATCTGGTATGTACGTCTGCATATGATTATGACTCTGCATGCATGATTCTGTCTGTCACAGTTCTGTACGTCTGATTCGGACTCTGATTCTGTCTGACATATATTTGAGATTTGGTTTTGTCTGAAAGTCTGTCTGTCACACTTCTGTACCTCTGATCTGCATTGTGCCTCCGTCAGCCGAAATTCCTAAATCTGACATAATAAGATTCTGTTTGTACGCTCTGTAAGTCTGACTCCGCTTATGATTCTGTCTGTACGTTCTGTCTGTACATTCTGTAAGTCTGACTCCGCTACGAATCCGATTCTGTCCGCCCTATTTCTGTATTTCCGTCTGTTACGATTTTACGTATCGATTCTCGGTTATTATGTTTATGTATGTTATGTTTCCGCTTTACATACTCGGTACATCTTCGTACTGACCCCCTTGCTTCTCGGGGGCTGTGTTACATGCCCACAGGTACAGACACACCGCGTGATACGCCACCGGTCTAGGACGTCAGTCTGCTGTTTGGAGAGCTCCTTTTGATCCGGAGCTAACACTTTTGGTATATATTTTCTGTTGTATCTATGTTTTGTATATATATATGATCATTTGGGTACGACGGGGCCCTGTCCCGTCTTCTGATTCTGTTCTGTATGTTAGAGGCCTGTAGACGTGTTTGTGGGATATGGGTTGTCACTGTTCGGTAAGTATGTGCGAGTTTGCGACTTTATACGATATAATAGCCTTAACGGCTTCGTACGGGTTTCGTATGTATATATGTATATGTATGTTCGAGCGATGCACCTTATATCTGTATGGTTTTAAATATGTTAAGCGCATTAGCTATTTGGTATATCGGATCTGTTAGGTAGGTACGTATGGGTGTCCAAGTAGGACACCAGTCACGGCCCACGGGGTTGGGTCGTGACAAAAGTGGTATCAGAGCGGTCGGTTCTCGGAATGTCTGCAGGCCGTGTCTAGTAGAGTCTTGTTTATCGGTGTGTTGGGCCCCACATCTATAAACGGAGGCTACGGACATCTAGGATGTTATGTTACCCTTTGTTGAAATCTTAGATCGTGCGATAGAGCCGTATTGTTAGGATGGCTCCTCCAACGAATTCTTTGTGTCTACGGCCGAGGCTCCGAAAAGAGCATCCGAGAGACGTCGGTATCTTGGGAAATTATTTCGACCCTCTCCTTGCGGTGATTGTAGGATAAAGATGAAGAGGGCCGCTTCGATGATGGAGATGGGGGTGCCAAGAAGGCCCCCGGGATGTCACCGGGCCGAGTAGGCGGAGCCCCGCTTACTCGATTGAGTCGGACCCTTCGGAGGATCCCCGGAGGATAGTTACGATACGGATCCGTCGGAGGACCCGACTACTATTCCTCCAGAGTCTCCGATCCCTGGAGCAGAGGATCCCGCGGAGGATGGCTATGATACAGACGTCTCGGAGGATATGGCGATGACCCCTCCAGAGTTTCTTACCTCCGCGGAGGAGGATAGTTATGAGGCAGATCTATCGGAGCCTTCTTCTGGACGACGGAGGAGAGGATTTCCTACGACGCCGCTTGTTTCTGAGAGTGAGCATGTCAGCCCGGCTACCTCGGAGAGTGCTATGGATTTCTCTTTGATCTGGTCACCTGTGAGCCGGGATTTGTCTGATCATCCACTCGATACCCCCTCCGATTCAGATGCGGGTAATAGCGGAGGCCAGGTAGGTAGGGAGCAGACAGACGAGGATGATGGTGGACACACCTCTCACGGCAGCTCCCCAGGTCAGATTCGAAATTGAGTATTTCATGAGTATATGAGTTTCCTAGAATTTCTTATGTGTGTATGATTTTTGTAAAACATTATCCGGTGACAGTAGGGACGACTGAGATGTCCCCGCCATTAGTATAAATCTAGAAATCCCGAGTGGAGGATAAATTATGAGTGCAAGTGAAGTAGATGTTGAGGAACTTTGAAGGGCAATATGGTAATTGTGTAGTTTGGACCGGGGTGGGACCCGCTACGAAAATTTCTGAAAAATTTATTAAGGCGCTGAACTGCCCTAAATTACGTGGCAAAGATCGTGTGGGGCATTTGACGCAGTGATATTACCGATAACGCATCCGAATGTATGGAAGTTCTGAAGTTAAGCGTGCTAAGGTCAGGGCAATCCTGGGATGGGTGACCCCCCCTGGGAAGTATGTCAAGAATTTTTCACAAATATGGATATGGAGACTAAATGCGAAGTTGGGGTAACTTAAGTGGAATTTGAGTATGTGGAGTGGTTAGAGATTCTAAAAAGGCAGTTCGACTATGGTCGCAATTCTGTACGCCATATTTCTGCACCCTTGCTTTCGGTGAAGCTCTGTTTGCTACACTCCTGTGCTTCTGAATCCGATTACGTATCTGTTTAACATACCTCTGTACGTCCAACTCCAATCATGATTCTGTCCGATATCCTTCGGTACGTCTGATTCTAATTTCAAACCTGTCTGATAAATTTCTGTACATCTGACTCTGATACGAATCTGTCTGATATATTTCTGCATGTCTGCCCCGGATCGCGGATCTGTCTGATATACACCTGTACGTCTGGCCTCGACCGTGAATCTGTCTGGTGTATGTGTCTACACGTTTGACTCTAATTTCGAAATCTGTCCGATAAATCTCTATATGTCTGACTCTGATTATAGATTCGTCTGATATACCTCTGTACGTTTGGCTCTGATTTTGAGACCGCTTAAGACGACGTCGGATTATGCTTCTGTCTGCCGCACTTTCGTGCTTCTGACTCCGGATAAGACTCCGTCTGACGCCCGATTGATCTTCTGGTTCTGGTTAAGATTCTGTCCGCCGTATATCCGATTTAAGACAGTACGAGCAACTCTAATAAAGTGATATTGAAGAAAAATGGACGAAGTTGGAAAATGAAGGTCGATACAAGTTCTTCGATTAAGTGCAAGTATGTAAGTAGCAAGAAGACCTCCCCGATCGATTTTGATCTACCATGAGGTTCGAATTAACATTCGAGGACGAATGTTTTAAAGGGGGGAGGATGTTATATCCCGTCTTTTTGCATAATCGGAAAATTCGAAATAATTGTGATTTATGAGAAAGGAGGCCATGTTTGAATTTTTCTTAGTATGTGTGTGGCGATATGGAAGTATGGATACTAGAATATTGGAGAAGGCCTAAGGGCAAAATTGGAATTTTGGAAATTTATTTCGGAAATACAAAATATGATTCATGCAAAATTGGGCCAAAAAAAAAAAAAAAGAGAAAATAAGGCCCAAATTTGGGAGGCCCAACCGGCCACTTATGGACTAAGTCCATGGGATTAATTAATTTTGCATGTGACATTATATAAGTGATCCTTAGCCTTAGAAGTTTCAAGAAAAAAAAGAGAAATCAAGAAAAAAAAAGAGAGAGCAATTCGGCTAGAAAGAAAAAGAAAGAAAAAAAAAGAAGAAAAACATTCTTGGAGTTAAATCCTTGGTTCAAAAATTTGGTTCTTCTTGAATTAGTAGCAAGTTCAAGGTCCTCTACAACTTGGTGCAATTAGTTTGGCAAGGAAGAGCTTAAGTTGGCAAGGGGAGATTCTTTGGAAAAGGTAAGAATTCTTGTGTTTATGTTGGGAAAAAAGTTATGTATGTGTTGTAGCATATGTAGAGTGCATGAGAATTATGGAAGTGTTGTATGCATGTGTTAGCCGTGTGGTGTGTGTTTGTGTGTTGGCCGTGGGAAGTGATGGTATGAAGAGAAAAATTGTGGAACTTGTAAGTATGTTGATCATGTTGTTATGGTTTTATGAAATAAATGAGAAGTATGAAGAATTTGTGTGTTGTGAATTGTAGTAGGTTTGGGCCGTGCATGTGCATGGTTGTGTGTTGAATTTTATGTTGCGTTTTAGTTGTAATTATGACGAGATTCATATTGGAAATGGAAGTTGAATGAATTAGTGGAAGTTAGAAATTGTAGCATGTGGCCGTGTGGTGTAGGTAATTTGAAATGGTCATGAATTATTTTGTTTGATATGTTAATTGTGTTGTGATGATACTTATATTATGAATCAAGGTTTAATGGGTTGAATTAGTAGTGATTTGAAAGTATGAAGTTGAAAAGGAAGTTATGACATTAGGTTGGAAAGATGACCAAATAGGTCATATTGCGTTTTATTGTGTTTGTTGGTGTTGTTGTTGGCTTGATGTTGGTTATTCGAGCCGAGCTAAGTCTCGGGGATGTCATAATTATAGGGGAAGTGTCTTTTAATTTCGGTAGCCCAGTATGACCCCAAGATTAAAATGTTAACTTCCATGAATAGTAATGGGTAAGGATGACCATTTGCAGCTTTTGGACGAAACGGGAACTGAGATTTGAGGAGCGTAAGGCGCTATCCAGGTATGTAAAGCCTTGCCCTTTTATTCCTTGGCATGTTCGAGTCCGACGAGGCTTGACGGCGAGCCTCGATGACACTTCGCTTCTCACAATTCGAGATGGAAATTAGTGCAAAATCCGTCGCAAGACCGAACCCATTTCTTCTAAAGTTGACCTATAAGTATGCAACTTCCATAAATGGAGTCGAAACACTCTAAAATGATTATGGACGACTCCCTAAGGTTTATTATCTATAATTTACGTACTTTATTATGATTGGGTCCGAGGTGGGCCCACAATACCCTGATACTCCCGTATGGTCCTAATCGATCCGTTTCTCGTCCGATTTTCATAAGCAACTCTTAATTATGTTCTGTCCGCTAACTAATAAGTATTATGACTGTCTTTCTGAATCTGAATATTATTCCGACTTCTGGAACGATTCTGGATATTCTGTTCTGATACGATCTGCTTATTCTGATTTGACTTACCTTCTGAACTACTTCAGTTTGGTTACGTCTGTATGTCGGTCTGTATGCATATGGTTTCTCATTTGTCTGTTCGTGGATGCCTCAATGCTTCCTTCACCGCGCCCGGCCAGGTTTCGTAATTCGTGCACTTCCACCGCATTGTTCACCGCGTCCCTCGGATTGTGCGGGCCGGATCTGTCTCGTATCCGATATGATCCGGTTATGATCCGATTATGTGATATTATGGGGATGGCGGCCGGGATGGCATTTGATCTCGATTCTCGTATCCACCGCGTCCCGTACTACGAGGGCCGGTTCGTTACCGCGTCCCTTATTAAAGGGCCGGGATCCGTCCGTATGTGATTGAGATTTGATATACGGTATGTACGTCCGCATATGATTATGACTCGCATGCATGATTCTCGTCGTCTTACGCCCGTACGTCCGATTCGGACTCGATTCGTCCGACATATATTTGAGATTTGGTTTTGTCTGAAAGTCTGTCTGTCACACTTCGTACCTACGATCCGCATTGTGCCTCCGCCAACCGAAATTCCTAAATCTGACATAATAAGATTCTGTTTGTACGCTCCGTAAGTCTGACTCCGCTTATGATTACGTCCGTACGTTCGTCCGTACATTCGTAAGTCCGACTCCGCTACGAATCCGATTCGTCCGCCCTATTTCGTATTTCCGTCCGTTACGATTTTACGTATCGATTCGGTTATTATGTTTATGTATGTTATGTTTCCGCTTTACATACTCGGTACATCTTCGTCCGACCCCTTGCTTCTCGGGGGCTGTGTTACATGCCCACAGGTACAGACACACCGTGTGATACGCCACCGGTCTAGGACGTCAGTCTGCCGTTTGGAGAGCTCCTTTTGATCCGGAGCTAACACTTTTGGTATATATTTTCTGTTGTATCTATGTTTTGTATATATATATGATCATTTGGGTACGACGGGGCCCTGTCCCGTCTTCTGATTCTGCTCTGTATGTTAGAGGCCTGTAGACGTGTTTGTGGGATATGGGTTGTCACTGTTCGGTAAGTATGTGCGAGTTTGCGACTTTATCTGATATAATAGCCTTAACGGCTTCTTACGGGTTTCGGTATATATATATGTATATGTATGTTCGAGCGATGCACCTTATATACGTATGGTTTTAAATATGTTAAGCGCATTAGCTATTTGGTATATCGGATGCGTTAGGTAGGTACGGATGTACCGAGTATGTAAAGCATAAAGTACAAAAATCCAAGCCATAATCGAAATGAAGGGGTACAGAGAGAAAATACCGTATCAAAGCATCGAAGTCGCATGCGAAGACACATGTACATAATGCAAATAGAAAATCATGCATAAGCTCAGGAACGTGGTCACCACTCCGACGCTGGTGCCACAACACAGCATACTCCAGAAGGTTTCAAATCTCCGTATAAACCCCGAACATATCATATCACACATATCATATCGTGACATATCGTGTCATCGAACAAATCATGTCATCGACCATATCACGGATAACTCCATATACGGTAACCGGCCCTATGGCGAGGTCTCGGAAACCGCAACACAAAGATACTTCCGAATTTATCATAGTGCGCACGATCACAAACCGGCCGGAACCGGCGAACGAAATCATAGTATAGGCACGAGCGAGTAAAGTGCGTGAAGCTATATGCAAATACATAATTATATTCCAAGAATCGACAAACGCATACATATACATATTCGTATTAAGATCGGAAGGCTCAAAATAAGTATCGAGTCTGTCAGAATTAATATACAAAAGATGTGAGCCTTTAGATTTACACAACTTCGAGAAATACTTCATAAACTATTTTCTGAAAATTTAATGTCGTTTACATTTAGAAGCTTTCATGTAACTTATGGAACACACCAAAAGAAGTCTCGAATTCATAGGCAAAGGTCCTTCCTTTATATCATACGAAAGTAGGTTAACCAAGACCAACGAAAGAAATCTCGGGAGCTAGTGGGCCCACCTCGGGTCAAGTCGAGGTGGCGGACATAAATTACGAAATTTAGACTCTATAGGGTCATCTATGTAAGCTTCAAAGCATTTCCATCACATTTGCGCAAATTATGGATATCCGAATGGCGTTCCAACAAAACATAGAAATCATGATTCAATTGTACTGAATGAATAGTAACTAAAATTAAACTCGGGTTTCGATGAGCAGGATAACCCCCGAGGCTCAAATTCAAACCTAGTATATCTAGGACATGCCGGAAGAAGAAAATGGATGGCTTTACATACCTTTTCCGCCTTCTATGTGTCTCCAAAATCAAGTCTCAAGTTCGCCAAAATCTACAATTTGGTCATAGTTGCCAAATATAAGTTCCAAGCTTTTATGCATTCAAACTTAAATCCATATTTGTCTACCGAAATTTCGGCAGCATTTCCCCTGTAAATTCAACATCCCCGAGATCCGGCTCGGCCAATATATCAATCAACAACAACCCAAAAATCCAACAACATCAATAAGCATTTAGAATGCATTCTAACATAAGAAATCTTCATTTCTATATAAAGCGACAATTTCCATTCCAAACTAATATCATCATTCCCACATTCATTCACTAATCAAAATCATTCTAACACCATCTGGAGGTATTCCGTATCATCGTTCAAACTATTTGCAAAGCATATAAAAATCTCACCAAAATCATAATTCATTCAAAGCCTCTATTTTTCGACGTAAATGTTCATAGCATATTTTCGTCTTCCAAATTCATCAACAACAACATTAACTCACGCTTTAAACCTCCACCACCATGATTACATAAAAGCTGCATTAAAACACATAATTTTCCATAACGACATACAACCCATTTCTATGCCGACTTTAATCGTTAAATCTTTATTTACGTGATAAACGTCATAACAACACAATTAGCAACCTAATGAATTTCATTTCCTTTTCTTCCTACGTCATACATACCACACGGCCACATGCATACATGCCATTTCAATGCCAATTCGAATCGTTTAAGACTTATCTACGTCATAGCTATCATAACGACACAACTAACAAACTAAATAAAATTAAATTCACCTCTCTTCTTCTCCACTAGCATGGCTCACGGCCAAGCACACTTTCCATACACACACACGCCATGCATTCACTCACCAAAATTCCATAATTCTCATCTAATCCCGACCATTATAACATATACACTTATTCCATAACATAAAAGACTAGATTCTTAGGAGTTCTTACCTTTTCTTCAATTTCCCACTTGCCGCAAACGTCGTCCTTCCACCAAACTAATTACGCCATGTCGGAGAGCGTCTTGAGCTTGCTAAGAGTTCAAGAAGAACAAGATTCTAAGATCAAAGTTGGAAGGCTAGCAATTTTTTTTTCCTCTTTTTTTTTCGGCCGAATGGCCATGGTCATGGAAGTCTCAAGCTTTTCTTTTGTTTCTTGAATTTTCTTGAACCTTAGCTTCTCTTATAATAATTGGTCACATGATCAATCACATGACCAATTCATAATATGGGCTTGGGTCTTTTAACTCCCATGGCCGGCCACCATTTGATTTGGGCCTCAATTTCTCTTATATTTTTTTGAGCCCAATTAATTGTGAATCTTATTTTGTAATTCCCGAAACTAATTTCCAAAATTCCCATTTCGCCCTTAGCCTTCCCCCGACGCTTCCGCGTCCACACTTCTCATAAGCAACAACATATGTATCAAATAAAATCAAAACATGGCCTTATTCTTTACAAGTCACAATTATACCAAAATTTCCGAATATGCGAAAATACGGGATATAACATCGGGGATTGTATATTTACAGGGGAGATGCTGCCGAAATTTCGGCAGAACATAAGTGGATTTAGTTGAGAAATTAAGACAAGTGTTGATTCAAGATTAAATTCCTAAAGGCTTATAATCAATGTTTGGTATTTGTGACCAATTGTAGATTTTGAAGCATTTGGGACTTGAATTTGGAGAAGCTTAAGGAGCAGAAAAGGTATGTAAGGCTTACCCTTTCTTTCTCTTGGCATGTCCTAGATGTGATAGGTTATGATTGGAACCTCGGAGATGATTCTACTCTTAGAAATCCGAGCTTAAATTTGGTCCTTTTTCATTCAATGGAATTGAATTAGATACTTTATGTTTTGTTGGAAAAATAACTTAAACATCTTTAACTTTCCAAAATGGAACCAAACTACTTTAAGACCTTCACAGGTGGTTCCATAAAGCTTAACGTCCGTAATTTTCGTACGCCACCTCGACGTGATCCGAGGTGGGCCCACAATTCCCGAGACCTAACTGTATTGCTCTATTTGGCCGATTTTCGTACAATAATTAAGGGTAAACTTTTGTCGTCATTAGTTTGTTATGATTCGTATGTATTCTACGGTATAAGTATCTGGAAATTCTGATACAAGTGTTTTGCTTTGACCATTCGGATATGAATATTCCGATATAAGTATTTTGATATAAGCATTCTGACGTAAGTATTTTGATATAAGTATTCTGACATTAGTATTCTGACATGAATATTCCGATATAAGTATTCTGGTAAAAGTATTTTGTCACGACCCGAGCTACGGGCCGCAACGGGTATCCGGGGCTGACCACCGAACACCGCTCATATTACCGCTTATCTGCTTTCATTCATACTATATACTCGTAACCATATAAAACTGTCATTTTCTGAGATACGTTAATTTTTATAAACATAAGCCCTTCGGCTATCAAAATGATATATATACAAATACACATACATATACATGGAGACCATGGGGCCATACTACCCACACATACGTGACTACGAGCCTCTAATGGAATACTAGACATATAGACGGGACAGGACCCCATCGTGCCCAAAATGTGAATATACATATATGTACCAAAAGAATAATCAAAGAACCTCCGGACGATGGAGTGTTCACAAATCAGCCACTGACTCCTAGGGATCAGCACCGTCTCCCGCCTACAGGGCATGAACACGAACGTCAAAGAAAAGGGACGTCGGTACGAACGTTGTGCGAGTATGTAAGGCGAAATGAAACAAACATAACCTGGAAATCGTAAATCATGAGATGAGGGCATAACCTGTGCCATCTTTACATATGAACCAGTTTCACGTACATTCATCATACATAAATACATCACATACATTATCATAGCATGCAAGCATCGTTACATCAATCATACGTCATTATATCGTTACCCGCGTCCGGGGTAACCATCGTACTGCGTACCAATAACCTGACATGTCCGCCCTTTTCTCGGTGCGGTGGAATCATAACAATTTAATAAGGTGACATGTCCGGCCAATTAGGCGCGGTGGGATCATAGCAACCCGCCGTAGCGTGACGTGTCCGTACCAATTAGGCGCGGTGGAATCATATTATCACACATACCATGCATTTCATACACTTGTCACCATTAACATTCAATTCATAGACATATATCGTGGCTTATCATGATTTTACCATAGTTTAACATTCTTAGTTATATACACATGTACATACATTAAGCTTGAGAGTGGCTATGTTTATGTCGGGGTGACGTAAGGTCGTAAACCCCCGGTCCATGTTATGGAATAGCATAAGAGTCATATCTCACCTTGGAGGAATTTACGATTTAAGGCGAGTACGTATAAGAGGAAATGCCAATGGATCGTGATCCTCATCATTGATCTCATAAGAACATTATATCATGGTCTCTAGAGTCTTTATTGTTATACCCGGCATTTTTGCACATTTGGAAAGTTTGGAATAATTTTTGCTTGTAAGAAATAAGGCCACATTTGAATCTTACTAGTATGAATATGTTGGCTATGAAAAATATTGGTGTGGAAGTGTTGGAGAAGGCCAAGGGTAAAGTTGGAATTTTGAAAATTTATTTCGAAATTTTAAAATATGATCCATGATTAATTGGGCTCAAAAAAAAAAAAAAGAAATGAGGCCCAAAATTGGAAGCCTTGGCCGGCCACTTCATGGCCCAAATCCATGGATTTTAAATTAATCCATGTGATGAATTAAGGAGAGGACTATATAACATTCTAGGCTATCTAGAATTTTCAAGAAAAACAAAGAAAAAAAAAACAGAAATCAAGAAAGGAGCCGTCGGCTCAAGGGAGAAAGAAAAGAAGGAAAAGAAAAGAAATTTTCTAGCTTGCATCTTCAATCCAAAAATCTTGTCCTTCTTGAATTCGTGACAAGTGCAAGACGCTCTTTGACGTGGTATAATTGGTTTGGAAGAAGAACTCCGTTTGTGGAAAGTTGAAATTTCAAGAAAAGGTAAGATTCTTATGTTTTATGTTATGGAATGAATTTATGTGTTATAATGATTTGAATTGGGTGAAAATCATGGAAGTATGGTGTGTGTGTGCATGGCCATGTGCATGTGTAAGACCATGCATGGCCGTGAGTTTGGAAGTGAGAAAGAGCAAGAATTTCATGTCCTTAAGTGTTAAGGAAGGTTATATGTATGTTGTAATATGTAGAAATGATGAATTCATGGAAGCATGTGAATATGTGGTATGGCCGTGCATGGCATATATATATGTGTGTGTGACCGTGTGTGCTTGGTTGTAGGTAAGGTAAGGATGAGTTAATTTTATGTGATATTCTAGTTGTAGATGTTGTGAAATCTATATTAGCAATGAAAGTTAATGGCTTGGGTGAGAGTTGGGGATGTGGAGTGTGAAGTGTGTGTGTATATGTGTGGCCGTGTGGTGCTATATGTGTAGGGAAATTGGTTGAGTTTATTTAGTATGTTAAGTATGTTGTTATGATATTGTAAAATAAATAGAAGACTAATGGTTTTGTTGGAATGGAAGAAGAGTGGATGTGGCCGTAGTATGGATGATTTGAGATAGGCATGAATTATTTTGTTTGACATGTTAATTGTGTTGTAATGATGCTTATGACATGAATAAAGGAGTAATGGTTTGAGTTGGTATAGATTTGAAAGTATGGAGTCGAAATGAAAGTTATTGTATTATGTCGGAAAGTAGATTAATGTGTCTTATTGTGTTATTGATATTGTTGATGTTGTTGTTGAGTTGTCGTTGGTTGTTTTGAGCCGAGTCATAACCTCGGGGGTGTCATATTAATAGGGGAAGTCTTTCCGAAATTTCGGTAGCTAAGTATAACCCAAAGCTTGAAATGTTAACTTACATGAATAATCGGCAAAGGTGACCATTTGTAGATTTACGAAACGGGATTGGAGACTAAGCGAGCACCGGAAGTCCGTAAGGTATGTAATGCCTACCTCTCCTTCTTTTGGCATGTCCCAGTCATACTAGGTTAAAATCGGGACCTCGGGAATAATACAACTTGGAAATCCGAGATTGATCTTGAGTACTATTCATTCGGTTCGATTGAATTATATTCTTCCTACTTTGTTGAAAGAATGCTCAAACCTTCATAACTTTCGCTAATGTATTCGAATCACTTCGAACCTTTCTTAGATGACTTTATGGAGCCTAACGTCGGTAAATCATGTCCGCCGCCTCGACTTTTTCTAGGTGAGCCCGCACGTCCCGAGGCTCCCCTTGATTTGGTTTGTTTGACCCTCTTTTCCGTCCAATATGAAAAAGAAATGTTTGTCTATGATGCTAAGGTCGCGTTTAAAATGTTCGATAAGGTTATGTGAACACTTGTTGCTATGAATGATAATAATTTTTCGAAGAATGACCTACGATGGGTTTTTGGAAAAAAAATGATGCTCCTCTCTTCAATTTAAAAGTCCGTAACTTTTGTATATTAATTTTGACTCACCCGACATTCGTTTTAAGCCTTCTAAGGCTATGGTATATGTATGTGAAATTATGCTTATACGGAAACTTATTTTGGATATATATGGTTTTACGCACTACTCCACACATCGTGCCAATTATTATGATCTCGTTATAGCGGTTTCCGGTTTGTGATCATGCGTGTTATGAGATATTCGGAAGTATGATGTGTTGCGGTTTCCAGACCTCGCCATAGGGCCGATATTCCACGTCTATGGTGTTATGATGTGATATGGCTTTTGATATGTTACGATGACATGATGTGTGTGTGACATTTTGATGTGTTCGGGAATGTTCGGAGATTTGAAAACTTCCCATGATGTGTTGTGGCAAATCGGGGGTGACCACGTATTCCGAGCTTACCATATGCATGATTTTTTTTTATTTGCATTTTGTACATTTGCATTTCGCACAGGTTTGATCGGTTATTTCTGTATTTGTTTCTGTACCTCCTGCTTTACATACTCGTTACCTTTCCGACCCCCCCCTGCGCGTTCCACTAGGGGCGCTGACATGTCCGCGGGTACGGACACGCGTCGCGTGGTACGCCACGGTTTAGGACCCCGGTTTGGTGACATGTCCGTGCTCAATTGATCCGGAGCGATACTTTTGGTATATACCCTTTTCTCGCCGTGTATCTGTACATTTGCCGGCCAATTAGGCACGCGGGGAATCATATCACACATCCATATGTTCGTATGCTTTGTCACCATTAACATTCAATTCATAGTCATGTTTGTGGGTCGTGGGTCCATAGTTTAACATTCTTATGTTATTCCGGTACACATATAATTCGATTGGCGTCCTTAGCGGCCCCGTATGTTTGTATGGGCCGATATGGCCCATAAACCCCCGTTTGCATGTTATGTATTAGCGATGTACATTTCGCCAACTTTGATTCTGATGTGATGCTTGACACGGGTGCCCGCTCAGGACCGCATTTGTATTCGTAAGTCTGTTTGGGCGCCTAGGTAAGGCACCAGTCACGGCCCACGGGGTTGGGTCGTGACATTTATAGCATTCATAGCGTATTTCTTATCCAGTCTCGTTACTCATGGACGTAGACATTTCATCTCAAGGAACATAAAAGATCCGTGAAGGAAGAGGAATCGCATATAAGATTCATGCCTTGGAAGGAAGGGTAATGCCTCACATACCTTTTGTCGTTAACTACTTTATAGCTTGCTCGTCCTCCTTTGATGTCTTCGTCTTTACCTTCAAGAGAGTTCGTAGCGTCGTTAGCTAGGCAATTATAAAATCGTGCCTCTTAAGGCTAAAGAAAATTGGGCAGCGTTTCCTTTGTTTATACTACGTTCCGCCATATTCCATATCAACTTCCAACACCCATAACAACCATCACAATATCGCTAACAACAATCGTCATTCATTCCCATGATTCGCATTTCATAATTTCACCTAAATTCTCCATATTCATGACTACGGTTCATTGTCACATTTGTTCACTTGTAATACTTATTCCATGCTCTAAATATCATTCATAACACATTCACAATCTCAACATAACCATTTTCATGATTCTCCTCAACTACTATTCAACAATGGCATAATCTACCCATTTATGACCCATTTTTCATACTCTTCATAATCTAAGTGTTTCATCTTAATAATACTTCAATCAACATCTAAAGTTCATGAAACTTACCTTGAATGGTAGAGGAATAAACCTTGAATGATAATACACCCTCTAGCATAAAACCCTATTTCTTCTCTCTTGGAATTCCTTGACTTTGGTAGCTTTAATGGAGTTTCTTAAGCTTGATTCTCATCAAATCTTGTTATTGATCCTTGATCTCCTTAGTTTTCTTGTGGATGAAATGTTTGGAAGTTTCTAGAGGTGTGGAGAGGTTGAAGTCATGGTTGAGAATGAATAAAATGAAATGGACTTAACATTTAAAGACTTGGAGAGGTTCAGCCTGAAGGGACTTCCACGGACAGCTTCACGGTCCGTGGAACCCTTTGTTGGCCGTGGAATCGGTCGTGGTTCACGACCAGCCAGCCACACTTTCTGCTGGCTGTTCCACGGACACGGCCACGGGTCGTGGAACATTGTGCTGTCCGTGGAACATGGTCGTGGAACTCACGGTTCCACCGAATGGTTCCCGTCGTTTCGTTTGACCTCTAATCCTTATGGAACCTTCTTAGCACTTGTTCATCATTTCATTATGAATCTCGGGGGCGTCATAACGCTTCTCCACAACATTCTTAAGGCATCATTAACTCAATACTCCTAGTTTGCGTCCAATATACTAACTTATAACTCGATTCCCTTAACTACTTTCTTGCTTCAACTCGGATGCCTTTGGAATCTTAATTAGGACTATCAATTTGTACTTCTTCCTGCTTATCCAACCTCGTATACGTCATGTCCTTCGCGATCCTACTCGCTATATACTAAGGGGAAATTTCCGAGGTGTAACATTCTTCCCCCTTTTGAAACATTCGTCCTCGAGTGTTAAGTCATCGAGGATTCTAGAAAAATTTCGCCGTAGTTTCCCCTGTAATTTGTCGATACCATCCCCGTCACAACGCCCATAATATCATTGCCTCACAGGGCTACAACACAACAACAATATAGATTGGCCACACACGACCCATATACATAAAAGTAAAGCATACATACCTTATTGTCCCGATGTTTCATCATGTATCTCTTCTGGGGGTTGAAATAGGTGCGGGTATGCGGATTTCATCTTCTCCTCTACTTCCCAAGTCATTTCTTCTCGATTGTTATTTCGCCATAAGACCTTTCACCGAAGCTATTTCCTTATTCCGAAGCCTTCGTATTTGCTTGTCTAATATGGCAATAGGGACCTCTTCATAAGTTAGCTTTTTCTGTGATTTGACATCCTTGACGGGCACGATCTTTGTAGGATCCCCAACACATTTGCGAGCATTGAGATATGGAATACTTTTGGATGAACTAATTCGAGCTCTGAAGGAAAGTCTAACTCATACGCTACTTGACCCACCTTACGGATGATTTTGTAAGGTCCAATATACCGAGGACTCAATTTTCCCTTTTTGCCAAATCTCATCACTCCTTTCATTGGTGACACTTCCAAGAATACCCAATCATTGACTTGAAATTCTAGATCTCGTCGGCGGTTGTCCGCATAAGACTTTTGGCGACTTTGGGCCGTCAATAATCGATCTCGGATCATTTTGACTTTTCCACCGCTTGTTGAACTAATTCGGGGCCTATCAATTGCATTTCTCCGACGTCAAACCATCCAATCGTAGACTACATTTTCTTCCATACGTAGCTTCATACGGAGCCATTTGAATACCGGAATGATAACTGTTGTTATAGGCAAATTCGATTAAGGGTAAGTGGTCATCCCAACTACCACCAAAATCTAAAACACATGCCCTTAACATATCTTCCAAGGTCTGTATAGTGCGCTCGGCTTGTCCGTCAGTCTGCGGATGGAATGCCGTGCTGAGCTTCACTTGAGTGCCTAGACCCTCTTGGAAGGATTTCCAGAACTTGGCTGTAAATTGTGCTCCTCTGTCTGTAATAATAGATATTGGAATACCATGAAGCCTCACAATCTCCTTAAGATATAACCTTGCATAATCCTCCGCCGAATACGTAGTTCTGACTGGGAGAAAATGAGCTGCCTTTGTCAATCTATCCACGATCACCCACACAAAATCATACTTACTTCGGGAACGAGGTAGTCCTACAACGAAATCCATATTGATCACTTCCCATTTCCATGTAGGAATTTCCATCGCTTGCAGTAATCCCCCTGGCTTCTGATGTTCTACCTTTACTTGCTGGCAATTTGGACATTTGGCCACAAATTCGCTATGTCTCTTTTCATGCCGTCCCACCAATACATCAATTTAAGATCATGGTACATTTTGTCATTCCAGGATGAATAGAATACCGCGAGTAGTGAGCTTCTTCTAAGATTCGACGGCGTAGGTCTACCACATTCGGGACACATAGTCTATTGATATCTAGAACCCCATCTCGCCGAGACTTCAAATGGTGACCCTTCTCTTGGGAATTTCACACTTTTATAATATTCCAATTTAGATCCTCGCATTGACGCTCTTTTATTTTTCCATATTCAAGGATGAAACTGTCGGATTATTAACACTAATTCCTGCATCACCTGAGTCGATTATACGCACTCCAAGATTCTCCAACTGGTGGAGTTCATGAATTAGCTCTTTCTTCTTTGGGGGGACTTCACATAAGCTACCCATTGATCGGCGGCTAAGCGCGTCAGCCACTACATTCGCTTTCCGGGGTGGTATAAAATATTAGCATCATAATCCTTCAATAATTCTAACCACCGCCTCTGTCGCAGGTTCAGCTCCTTCTGTTTGAAAATATATTGAAGACTCTTATGATCTGTATAAATATCGACATGTACGCCATACAAGTAATGTCTCCACATTTTCAACGCATGAACAAGCGCGGCCAATTCGAGATCATGGGTTGGGTAGTTCTTTTCATGTTTTCGCAATTGTCTTGAAGCATAAGCAATGACTCTTCCATGTTGCATTAACACACATCCCACCCCCACACCCGAGCGTCGCAATATACCACATAGCCATCCGGTCCTTCGGGAGTGTCAAGATTGGGGCCGAGGTCAACCCGTCTTTTCAACTCTTGGAAGCTTGCGCTCACAAGCGTCATTCCACCGGAATTTGGCCGACTTCGGGTTAACTTCATCAATGGGGCCGAAATAGAAGAAAAGCCCTCTACGAATCTTCTATAATAACCTGCCAAACCCAGGAAACTGCGAACTTCTGTAGGTGTCGTAGGTCTTGGCCAAGTCTTTACTGCTTCAATCTTCTGAGTGTCGACTCTAATGCCATCACTTGAAATCACATGCCCCAGAAATGTCACCGAGTTTAGCCAGAATTCGCACTTTGAAAATTTAGCATACAGCTCTCGAGCTCGAAGAATGCCAAGGACAATACGTAAATGATCCGCATGTTCTGATTCTGTGCGAGAATATACCAGGATGTCATCGATAAATACTATCACAAATAGATCTAGAAGAGGCCTGAATACATTGTTCATTAGGTTCATAAACACTGCGGGGGCATTCGTTAACCCGAATGACATCACTCGGAATTCATAATGGCCATATCTCGTTCGGAATGCTGTCTTGGGAATATCTTCTTCTCTGACTCTAACTTGATGATAACCGGATCTCAGGTCTATTTTTGAAAACCACTTGGCACCCTGTAGCTGATCAAATAAATCGTCGATCCCGGGAAGAGGATATTTATTCTTTATTGTCACCTTATTAAGCTGTCTATAATCAATACACATTCGTAGGGAGCCATCTTTCTTTTCACAAATAAAGCGGGTGCTCCCCACGGAGAGAGGAATCCGGGTCTAATAAACCCCTTCTCCGAGCAAATCCTTCAATCGGGCCTTTAATTCTTTCGGTTCCGCCGGTGCCATTCGATAAGGAGGAATAGAGATAGGTTCGGTGTCCGCAACACATCAATAGTGAACTCAATTTCCCTTTCCGGAGGAAGGCACCGGGAGCTCATCCGGGAATACGTCCGAAACTCGCTACCACCGGAACGATTGGAGAGTTGGGGACTTTGCTTCCGTGTCGCGAACTCGGACTAGATGGTAGATATAGCCTTTAGCTATCATTTTTCTTGCCTTAAGGTAGGAAATAAACCTACCTCTCGGGGTTGCCGTATTACCTTTCCATTCTAGCACGGTGTTATAGCCCGTATTTCGTGCGTTCGGATATTGCGAGTTAATGGTGAGAAGTTAAGGACAAGACTATGTTCTGAAATAATTTTAATGTACAAGTTGTTAGTAATATTATTTATGAACATTGGAGGTATGGAAATATTGAGAAAGGCTAAGGGTAAAAAGGAAAATGTGTAAAGTGGCATCATGGGAATAATGTGGAAGACTAGGGGTAAAATGGTAATTTTACTAAAAGTTCAAGAAAACTCTTGAAGGGCCAAAACTTACATAAGAAGACACTTGGTCCTCTTTATTAATTTTCAAGAAAAAGGATGGAAATGATGACAAATAAGTCATCTTTTGTTAAAAGAATTTTAAGAAAAGAAGAAGGAAAGGAAAGAAAAGAAAGATCAAGAAAAAAGAAGAAAATTCTAGAAAGGGAGAAGGGGGACATGTGACCATACTTGAGGGACTTAAGTGTAAATATGGAAAATTGGTGGAAGACATGTATATATGGGATGTCATCTTTTAATTCAAGAAATTGGAAGAAAGAACAAAAAACAAAAAAAGAAAGAAGAGAAGAGGGAAGGTGGTTCGGCCAAGGGGGGGGATTTTGCCCCCATGAAATATTGCTCCAAAAATTATTTTCTTCTTGCATTTCAAGTGAATGGAAGGCCCTCACAACATGGAAGAGTTGTTGGAATAAGAAAAGCATTGGTTGTGTAAGTTGGAAACTCTAGCCAAGTGAGAAGACAAGTGGAGGAAGGTAAGGTTTAATTCCCTTTCCTATGTGTTATAGATGATTTGTGAATATTGTAGTATGTAGAAAAGAATGGAACTCATGAAATATGCATGTGTGTGTGTAGCCGAATGGAATAGTGTTGTGTAGAGATGATGAGTTAATTTTTATTTAGTATGTTGATTGTTGTAATTGTGGATTCTATGATGGGAAATGAGGATTTAATGGTTAGAAATGAAATTGTGATTGTTTGAGGATTATGGAAGAAGTTGGTGAGATATTAGTATGATTTCTTATAGTTGAAAGAATAATTCATGCATGTTGTGGAATTGAAAAATGAATGAATTAATTTCATTTAGCATTTGAGGTTGATATCGCCATGGATTCTATGTTGTTAATGAAGGTCTAAATGATTTAAGTGAAGTTGCAATTATTGTAGCATGTTGCCGAAGTTGATGAGAATTGTATATAGTTTCATGGATTTATGGAGAATAATGTTGTTAGTATGATGTTGTTAATGTGTAAATTATTAAAAATCGTCATTGTTCTTATTGGAGTTAAAAGATCTTGAAGGGAGTAGTATGTCGATTAAATTGTTAGAATGTGCTTTGGGTTGATTATTGAAATTGTTAGTATGATTATTGGCGTTATTATGGATGGTTTGGCCGGGCTGAATTCCCGGATTGTTGTTGATTGAAATTGGCCAAGTTGAACTTGGTGGGATGGAGTATTTACAGGGGAAATGCTGCCGAAATTTTAGTAGACAAGTGTTACTTTGAGAATTTACTTCTAGATGCTCAAGTTAACATTTGGTAAATATGACCAAATTGTAGATGTTGGCGAAATTGGAACTTGAATTTGGAGGAGCGTAAGGAGCGGAAAAAGGTATGTAAGGTTTCACTTTCCTTCTTTGGCATGTCTTAGACATAATAGGCTTGAATACGCGCCTCGGGGATGATTCCATTCCTAGAAATCCGAACTTGAAATTTCCCCTTTTTCATTCAATAGAGTTGAATTAAGTTTGGTGTGTTTTATTGAAATAATTGTTTAAACATCTCTAACTTGCCCAAATGGAACCGAGTGATCCTTAGACCTTCATAAGTGACTCCATAAAGCTCAACGCACGTAAATTGTGTACGCCACCTCGGTGACTCGAGGTGGGCCCACTATTCCCGAATTCTCCTATTGTCCCATTTGGCTTATTTTCATTCTATAGTTAAGGAAAGCTTTTGGTTATTATTCCGACTACTAAATAATAGTTGTTTTAACAAATCCATTGATTCCAAAGCATGATTCTTCTCCTCCGATAGCTCGTAAATGTTTTCCAAAGTGCCCGTATTTTCCCAAAACAAAGATTTATGGCAAAGTAAGCTTTACGACAAGGACGATGAATATGTTCTACAATGACATGGATGATGTCAAGGAAGAAAATGTTTATATGATGAATATGACAATGATGATTCCATGATTGAAGGTTCCAAGTTCATGATTTCAATGACGATATGAGAACGTTGAGCTATTTCTTGAATCCTCTACTCTATTCATGAATGATGACTTTTTAAAAGATTCCAAAGTATACGAAACAACGCCTTATGATCTGTTTTATGTTTTCTCATGATATTACTTTCTACTAATAGTCTCGCCTTATATTAACCGTTCCTTCAAGGTGAGACAAGTGCCCATAGTTATTCCATAATATAATCGGAGGTTACCGACCTTACGTCACTCCGATGGAGTTATAGCTCTTCCTTGGGCTCTCCTGCATGCTATGGTATATGTATATGTATATATATGTATATGGGGAAGATGGGGAAAAGGGCAGAGCGCTATAGACGCTATCCACCTGATCAGTTGGTATCAGAGCCGGTGGTGGGGCAAACCCAATGGTGGGGCAAACCCAATGGTGGGGCAAACCTCAGTAATAACGCTGAGTCCCAGAGTGGGGGGTAAGTATAAGACTTGCCTTAGGCAAATCCCGCATTGGTTTAGGCAAATCCCGCATTGGTTCAGGCAAATCCCATATCGGCTAATGTTGTCCCGGACGCGGGATATATATATATCTATGGTTAAATGGATCGGCTGCCGACGCCTCGGCAATATGATATATTCTATTTTCTATATATATGAAAGAAATGTTTTTAAAAAAAAGAAAGATAAGCATGCATGGCATCCGCCCCCAGGGGCACTCATATGCACAGGTTACTCCGCTATCCTATGATATGTTCTATGTTTCCATGCAGTTATTGTTCATATGTACATTTCTTACTATGTTACTATTCATGCCTTACATACTCGCACATTGTTCGTATCGACCCTCTTCTTCGGGGGCTGTGTTTCATGCCGCGCAGGTACACCCAGATGATGCTAAGTTAGCATAAAAGATGTTCCAACATAGTTGGTGAGCTCCCTTCGCTCTGGAGTGTAGCCGAGTCAGAGCTTATATGCTAAGATTTATGATTGCACTTAGAGACTTTGCGACGTAGTTGTGGGCATAGAGAGTCGGTCGACGGCTCCACCAGCCGATGTGTCATAAGTGTTATGTTATATGTTTCGTATAAATATAGATTTTGTTTGAATTGAGTACAAAAGAAAATTTCTGAAGGTGTTACTACGTTCCCATTCTTATTAATGTAAAAGTCTAAGGGAGTCTATATATGTAATAAGAGTCAGTGGGTTCGCTCGGCTCCAGATATGGGGTCGGGTGCCCATCACACCCTAGTAAAGTCGGGGGTGTGACAAAGTGGTATCGAGAGCGAGGTCGGTCCTAAGGGGGTTGTCTGCAAAGTCGTGTCCGAGAGAGTCTTGTTTATGAGGTGTGAAGCCGGCCACATTTATAAACAAGAGAGGCGGGCATCTAGGAATTGTTGACCTTCTTTCTGTCCTGTGATCGTGCGATAGAGCCAAGTCATAGGAAAAGAAATTCCTTATATAAGTTTCACGTATGACGGTAGAAGTGAGGAAAGGGAATACTGCGAATAGGCAAAAAGTAAGATGTGGCTATGGATTTGGCGTGGCGACGAAGGTGTGATTGCTACCCCTTGGGAATCAGGAATCCAAGATGAAAGATAGTTATGCACAGGGAGTGAAAAGTAAACACCGGGAGTTAAAAGGGCAAAGGTAAATCGTAAGAGAAAGGACGTGTTATGAAAATGCCTCGAGTCCGTGAAACCTCGACTTGCTTCGAATATGTAATAAAGGTCATGTGTGAGGAAGCGGACGCGAAAACATCAGCATTGAGGCATCGAATTCCACCAAAGTTTCGAGGTTAAGCGTGTTCAGGTGGGAGCAATTCTAGGATGGGTGACCCCCTGGGAAGTTACAAGAAATTTTATATATTCAGACATATGAGACAAATGAGAAGTTGGGCTAGCCTAAGGGAAACTCGAGCATATGGGATGGATGGAGACTATCAGAAGACGCGTAGGACGAGGCAGGCTAGCTCGGTGAAGAGGCGGAAAGTGTATTGCAGTAGGAATTAGGATAGGCTTAAATAGCGTATGGAAGTACATTGTGGACTAGTGGATAGTATATATATAGATGAGAATGTGTACGAAATTCGGAAGGGAAAGTGAGTGAGTAGATGGAAAATAAAGGGATCAAAGTGCGGAAAAAGGTGAAAAGTAAGGAGTTCTCGATATGTGAGGCATAGGGCTGGAAGGAAGGTGAGGAATAAGGTATCAACAAAGACTTCATAAAAGGACCATCGGCATAGAAGGAGCCCCTTAAAGGGGGGAGACCGAGGAGTTTGATTAAGAGGAAAATAGGGTAACAGATAAGGAATAGGCTCGAAGGAAAGGATAACTATAACGGGACTCCCCCGAAGCGCCGCAAGACCCCATAAGATCGTTGAACATTCGAGGACGAATGTTCTAAAGGGGGGGAGGATGTTATAGCCCGTATTTCGTGCGTTCGGATATTGCGAGTTAATGGTGAGAAGTTAAGGACAAGACTATGTTCGAAATAATTTTAATGTACAAGTTGTTAGTAATATTATTTATGAACATTGGAGGTATGGAAATATTGAGAAAGGCTAAGGGTAAAAAGGAAATGTAAAGTGGCATCATGGGAATAATGTGGAAGACTAGGGGTAAAATGGTAATTTTACTAAAAGTTCAAGAAAACTCTTGAAGGGCCAAAACTTACATAAGAAGACACTTGGTCCTCTTTATTAATTTTCAAGAAAAAGGATGGAAATGATGACAAATAAGTCATCTTTTGTTAAAAGAATTTTAAGAAAAGAAGAAGGAAAGGAAAGAAAAGAAAGATCAAGAAAAAGAAGAAAATTCTAGAAAGGAGAAGGGGGACATGTGACCATACTTGAGGGACTTAAGTGTAAATATGGAAAATTGGTGGAAGACATGTATATATGGGATGTCATCTTTTAATTCAAGAAATTGGAAGAAAGAACAAAAACAAAAAGAAAGAAGAGAAGAGGGAAGGTGGTTCGGCCAAGGTGGGGGATTTTGCCCCCATGAAATATTGCTCCAAAAATTATTTTCTTCTTGCATTTCAAGTGAATGGAAGGCCCTCTACAACACAGAAGAGTTGTTGGAATAAGAAAAGCATTGGTTGTGTAAGTTGGAAACTCTAGCCAAGTGAGAAGACAAGTGGAGGAAGGTAAGGTTTAATTCCCTTTCCTATGTGTTATAGATGATTTGTGAATATTGTAGTATGTAGAAAAGAATGGAACTCATGAAATATGCATGTGTGTGTGTAGCCGAATGGAATAGTGTTGTGTAGAGATGATGAGTTAATTTTTATTTAGTATGTTGATTGTTGTAATTGTGGATTCTATGATGAGAAATGAGGATTTAATGGTTAGAAATGAAATTGTGATTGTTTGAGGATTATGGAAGAAGTTGGTGAGATATTAGTATGATTTCTTATAGTTGAAAGAATAATTCATGCATGTTGTGGAATTGAAAAATGAATGAATTAATTTCATTTAGCATTTGAGGTTGATATCGCCATGGATTCTATGTTGTTAATGAAGGTCTAAATGATTTAAGTGAAGTTGCAATTATTGTAGCATGTTGCCGAAGTTGATGAGAATTGTATATAGTTTCATGGATTTATGGAGAATAATGTTGTTAGTATGATGTTGTTAATGTGTAAATTATTAAGCTGTCATTGTTCTTATTGGAGTTAAAAGATCTTGGAAGGGAGTAGTATGTCGATTAAATTGTTAGAATGTGCTTTGGGTTGATTATTGAAATTGTTAGTATGATTATTGGCGTTATTATGGATGGTTTGGCCGGGCTGAATTCCCGGATTGTTGTTGATTGAAATTGGCCAAGTTGAACTTGGTGGGATGGAGTATTTACTGGAAATGCTTAAAATTTTGGTAGACAAGTGTTACTTTGAGAATTTACTTCTAGATGCTCAAGTTAACATTTGGTAAATATGACCAAATTGTAGATGTTGGCGAAATTGGAACTTGAATTTGGAGGAGCGTAAGGAGCGGAAAAAGGATATGTAAGGTTTCACTTTCCTTCTTTGGCATGTCTTAGACATAATAGGCTTGAATACGCGCCTCGGGATGATTCCATTCCTAGAAATCCGAACTTGAAATTTCCCTTTTTTCATTCAATAGAGTTGAATTAAGTTTGGTGTGTTTTATTGAAATAATTGTTTAAACATCTCTAACTTGCCCAAATGGAACCGAGTGATCCTTAGACCTTCATAAGTGACTCCATAAAGCTTAACGCACGTAAATTGTGTACGCCACCTCAGCTGACTCGAGGTGGGCCCACTATTCCCGAATTCTCTCCTATTGTCCCATTTGGCTTATTTTGTTCTATTGTTAAGGAAAGCTTTTGGTTATTATTCCGACTACTAAATAATAGGTTTTAACAAATCCATTGATTCCAAGGCATGATTCTTCTCCTCATAGCTCGTAAATGTTTTCCAAAATCCCCAAAACAAAAGATATCAAAAGTAAGCTTTAAAGGACGATGAATATGTTCTACAATGACATGGATGATATATATATGATGAATATGACAATGATGATTCCATGATTGAAGGTTCCAAGTTCATGATTTCAATGACGACATGAGAATGATATATTCTTGAATCCTCTTCTATATATGAATGAAATATTTAAAAAGATTCAAAGTAAAAAAAAGATATCTGTTTTATGTTTTCTCATGATATTACTTTCTCTAATAGTCTCGCCTTATCCGTTCCTTCAAAGGTGAGACAAGCGCCCGGCACTCGGATACCTTACGTCACTCCGATGGAGTTATAGCTCTTCCTTGGGCTCTCCTATGATATGTATATGTATGTATATATATATGGGGAAGATGGGGGAAAAGGCCGGAGCGCTATAGACGTTCATAGGTACATTTGGGGCTTGGGGCAAACTATGTTACTATTCATTGCCTTGACAAATTCCGCATTGGTTTAGGCAAATCCCGCATTGGTTCGGTGCGAATCCCTCTAATGTTGTCCGGGGTATATATATATCTATGGTTAAATGGATCGGCTGCGGCCTCGGCAATATGATATATTCTATTTTCTATATATATGAAAGAAATGTTTTTTAAAAAAAAAAAGATAAGCATGCATGGCATCCCCCCGAACTCATATGCACGGAGCTTACTCTTCTATGATATGTTCTATGTTTCCATGCGGTTTATTGTTCGAGTACATTTCTTACTATGTTACTATTCATGCTGCTTACGTACTCGGTACATTGTTCGTAAGATTTATGATTGCGTTTCATGCCGCGCGAGAGAGATGATGCGAAGTTAGCATAAAAGATGTTTCAACGTAGTTGGCGTCCCTTCACTCTGGAGTGTAGAGAGTCGAAGCTTTTATGTTAAGATTTATGATTGCGGTTATAGACTTTGCGGACGAGTTGTGGGCATAGAGTCGCTCCACTCCAGTGTATGTCATAAGTGTTATGTTATATGTTTCGTATAAATATAGATTTTGTTTGAATCGAGTCACAAGAGAAAATTCTCGAAGGTGTTACTACGTTCCCATTCTTATTAATGTAAAGTCTAAGGGAGTCTATATATGTAATAAGAGTCAAGGGGTTCGCCGCTCCAGATATGGGGTTTCGGTGCCCATCACACCCTAGTAAGGTTTCAAGCGTGACACACGCTCTCCTTCGAAAATCGGAACCTGATCGATTTCATTCGCAATCAACATTAGCATAGCATGAGGCTAACCAATCCATACCCATGATTACATCAAAGTCTAACATTTCAAGCTCAACTAAATCACTTGGTTTGGTACTCACACAAGACAACTATGCAATTTTATACACTTGTTTCGCTATCACTAGATCACCAACCGGAGTAGATACTTAAAAAGTGTTTAATCGGGCTTGCCACCTCACGGTTAGCAACATATGGAGTAATATAAGATAGCGTAGACCCGGATCTATCAACGCATATACATCGCAGAGAATACAGACAAGATACCTATAACCACATCCGGACGACTTCGAGATCTCGCCGTCCGGCTAAAAGCATACACCTGGCTGTGTGGCACTCGACGCATACCCCCCGGCCCTACTCCCCGCCCCGAAGAAACTGGGAGCTTGGCCCGTTCTGCCACGGGAACAACAACCGTTGACGACCCCGTGCTTCTGTAGCCCCACCTCTCACACTCGAGGACGCCCCGCATCGTTATCCTACCGCCCACAATTGTAACAGACCGGGGCCCCCCCGCAGGCTCCCCCGGGAATTTTTTCCCCGACCGGCGGGCCCCGGGGAAATCGGTAGTCTCCCGACCCTAATCTCCCCCAACCGGGGGAAACCCGGGGGGCCCCGAACTCCCACCCCCGCCCAGATC
>NC_081353.1:6812587-6923559 GCF_029784015.1 Lycium ferocissimum
CCCAAACTCACCCAAACAACACCACAACTTTTCCTTTTTTTAAATTTTCCCTTTTAACTTACAACGACAACAACACGTTTACAACATTACTTACACAAATATTTGGAACTGTTTTAACATCATGTTTATTCATACAACAGCTCACAAACCGTTTGAATTTCCACTTGAATCATTAAATTTCACTTTCACTAAACACCCATAGCAACAATCAACATTCAAAACGCACAACTCTACTCCTATCATCAAAGCGATCCCATGAGGTTTGGACTGTTTTCCTCCTTCAACATGATTCATTTCTTTACACATCTTTTCATATATTCCATATGCATACAGCATACCATAATGTCCATAACAACAACAATTAAAACTTGTACAAAAACAATCTACAATCCTACTTGATCCCACAGTTTTCCACTCTACTCCAACAACTTCATAGTTTTCACCCATTTATCCATACAACAACACATTCAATCCACTTCCAATACATGTACAAGAAGATTAAACATGACTCTATTAAAGCCTACAACACACGGCTCATGTAAATTTTTAGAGGACGGTCCAATATCAACATGCAACATTATAAACCAACTTTCACAATCTTTGTACATTTACATATGTTAACACACATTCAATTCATCAACAAAACATGCAACATGAAACCAACCATGGCTTCACCAAGCTCACGGCTCACCCTTGAGTTCAACCACAACATCAATCCAACAACAACATGCCTGAATTGTACATTCAAATCATCATACAACACAAGAACAATGATCATTCTTACCTTGTAACTATACTTCATCGGCTAGCCTCCTTCCTTCACTTCTTGGATTTTAACACTTGTTCTTGCTATATCAATGGATGCTACACGTTAATATACCTTCAATAGAGTTGGATTACTTAGGAAGCCCCGAAATTTTTGAAGAAATTGGACCCTCACTCTCGGCCAGCTCTAGGCCGAGAGTTTCCCTTTCTCTCTCTATGTTCTTAATCTTTGAGATGTTGAAATGAATTGTATAATGAGGTATGAATCAGAATTTTGCCTTATATATGAGTTGCAAGGGTTGGACAAGTGTCCCACTTAAATATTTGGTCAAGAATCCTTGACCATTGCACTACTATGCACGGCCAAACATGGCTTTAAGATAGTGGGCAGATTTTTGCTCCCAATCCCACTTAATAACCCACTTATGGTTGATTAATCCCTAATCTCCGATAATCTTTCCATACCAATTGAAATCTATAGGCAACTTGTGCATAGAAACAAAATCGGGAGGTGAAAACCCTTACCGGGAACCCTAAAACCGCTTCGTCTTTAACTTGTCGCACTTAGCTTTATAGTGTCCCTATGTAAAGATACGGGACATAACAGTTATTGATCCTTGATCCCCTTTATATTCTTGTGGATGAAATGTTTGGAAGGTTCTAGAGGTGTGGAGATGTTGAAGTCGTGTATGGAAATGAAATAAATGAAGTGGACTCACATTTAAAGACTTGAAATGAACTCAGCCGGTGGGACTTCCATGGACAGCTTCACGGTCCGTGGAACCCTTTGTTGGCCGTGGAACTGGTCGTGGTTCATGACCAATGAGCACCTTCTCTGGCCCCGGGACTGTTCCATGGACACGTCCAGGAGAATCGTGGATCGCGGGTGCGTCCGTGGAACTCACGGTTCTCATAGGAATGGTTCCCGTCGTTTCGTTTGATCTTCAATCCTTATCGAACCTTATTAGCACTTGTTTATCACTTCGTTATCTCGGCTAAGGGACGCCATAACTCTTCAAAACATCCTTAAGGTACTACTAACTCAATACTCATGGTTTTAGGTCCAGACATACTAACTTATAACTCGATTTTCTTAACAACTTCCTTACCTTAACTCGGATGCCTTTGGAAGCCTTAATTAGGACCATCAATTACTACTTCTTGCTTATCTAAACTTCGTATACGTCATTCCCTTCGTGAGTCTATTAACTGTACGCTAAGGGGAAATTTTCTGAGGTGTAACAGGTTTATACCCAAATTTGGGGGTTTTCCCTAGAATCCGAATTTAAGTAATTTGTTGGCTATTCTAGCTTGATATTGATGGGAATTGATCACCTAGAGCTTTAATTTCATGTTAGAACCTTTAGATTCCTAATTCCACCCTTCTAGTTCATAAAACCCATTCCATAGGTTAAGGATTTGGGTCTTGAATAGAAGTAAGGTTTGATCGATGTTCTTCCTGATTCTAATTCCTTGATTCGAATGTGCTTAGACTTCCTTTATCTCAAGGCTCAAAGGAAAGGAAAGGCTAAGGTGTGATTGTAGAGACCTTGTTGTTCGGCCTTCCAGGTAGGTTACGGTTTACCCTATGGTGAGACTTCGTTTAGCAAAGCATATATTTAGACGATATTGTTGGAGAATACATGTAAACCTTCGATAATGAAGTTGGGTTGGATATTGTCTTAGGTTAGGCTCTGTTGTGTCATTGGGGTTAGCCACCCCGTTGTGTTGTGACTTATCTTGTTCTATTATTGTTGGCTCGATGTCACGTGGAAATAGTAGATATTGGAGACTATTGATATATCTTGATTATGATATTGTAGTATCTTACTTGTTGTAGTTTGAGACGACGATAGTGATTCTATTATCGCTTATTGTGTAGCCTTTTCATGATATTGTTGGTGTACCCATGCATGGTACTTTTGATAGTGATTTGATTATTGACATTGAACTCATACATTGCACGCATTCTCATCCTTCATGATATACTGTTGATACATTGATGATACTTAAGGAAACACCATCATGAGCTGGGCTCAGTTGGATGAGAGTGGCGTGAGGACCGATGTCAGATGTTTATCCCGGAATCGAGGATAAGTGCTGGTAGCGATTTCCAAGGTTGTTGCCGGAATCGTGAGGTACATAGACTTTAAGGGTCCCCCATGGGTTCTTGTTTGCCGGGTGTGATGTTCCATCACCGGAGTACATGAGTACTATGCATATGCATTGCATTCACATTCCATATATTATTGCATTGCATTATACTATGGCTTTTATTGTGATATTCTTGTGATGTACTTGTGAGATACGGATTCGGATTGAATATATTGAGACTTGGCACATTTGGATTTAGACGCTATAACATAGGTTGTAACGTGTACTTGGTTTCTAGCTCGTGCTTGACTTATACCTTATTGATTTACCTGTTTATCTTACTTTATTGCCTTGATATATATTAGCTAAGCTTAGTCGGCCTATGATACCTACCAGTAATTATTGTTTGTACGCTTTTGCACTTGCTGCATTCTTTTATGGATGCAGAGTTCCAGATGGGATCGACCTCTACTCTTCGTGGCTGATAGTAGTTTGAGGGTTGCTGCTTAGAGTCTTTCAGGGTGAGCTCCAGGACGTTTTGCCTTGAAGATTCGTCCTTTATTTATGTTTTATAGACATATTGAGACTTCTGATGTATTATTGTTATTTCTAGACTTCAAGATTCTAGTTAGAGGCTCTTGTATGACTAGATAGATTTTGGGGTGGTTTTGATGTATCTCCGCTTTATTTATCTATTATTATGTTAGACTTATGTATTTCTATCTCTTTCGCCTAATTATTTATTATTTTCATATTTTTAAAATTATTGGGCTAAGGGTTCGCCTATCGAGGTGGAAAAGGTAAGTGCCCGCGCGACTTATTAAAATGGGTCGTGACAAAATCCACCTAATCTGGTTGTAATGACTCATTTGGTCGTTATAGTGCTTTTAACGCATTTACCCCCATTGACCCTTTCTCGAGCCCTATTAGTATAATTTTGACCCGCGGAGATGGGTGGCACGATTCTCGAGATAATCGAACGAGTTTTATGATGACTTATGAGGAAGATAGACTTAAAGTGAAAAACATTGGACCGATAACTTACTTTTGGGTAAACGGACTGTCACGACCCAACCCCGTAGGCCGTGACTAGTGCCGAGGATTGGGCGCCCCGAACACGTTCGTAGATCCGAGTCGCGAACGGATGGCTTATACGGACATAAATATCAAACGTATCTTAGATTATATCAAACGCTGTCTCAAACCATCTGAAACACAACCGAATATATATCAAAAGCCGGCAAGGCTATCAAATGGCGTAACGACCCAAAACATATACAAATGCAAGCGAGCGGGGGGCCACGGCGAATAGGATGGCGGAACATACAACGTACACACGCGATGCCACGAATGGGCATAACCCACGTACGTGTCCACGAGACCTCTAAACGGACAAACGAGATCATATGACAGACGGGGCCCCGCCGTGCTCACGAACCAATATATACAAATGCAACGGACGAATATATACCCAAATGTGGCTCCGGAATAAGGGGAGCACTCCAATCAGCAGAAGAGAGTGTCCTAAACAGGTGGATCACCAAGCGTTCCGTCTTTTGCGGGCATGAAACGTAGCCCCGTGGAGGGGTCGGTACGAAATATGTGCGGGTATGGAAAGCGAGAAAATATAGTATACAAATGGACGAATCATACTTGAGGTACGGAGAGAAGTAAATGGGTTTCAAAATATCAAAATGTTTACTTTCAAAATACAAATCATGCATAGGGCACGAAAAATATCGCTGGCCCGCCGGGGTCGATGGCGCCATAACACAGCATAACACCAGAAAGTTTCAAATCTCCGTATCCCCGTCACATATCATACACAGCATAACGCCATACACAGCATAACACCAGATATAAGCGGAACCCGGCCCTCGAGCGAGGGGCTCGGCGAACCATAATCACAGCATAACACCGGAATATAACAAAGTGCGCACGACAACAGGCCGGCTTAGGGACTCTCGGCGAAAGATATAACGAGAATGCACGAACGGGTCGTGAGTAACCATATGCATAAAATCATTATCATAGACTCAAATGATAAGTAAAATGACCATATTTAAAGTCGGGATATTAGTCATATCATATTATGTCACAAGTCATCGAATTACAAAAAGGAGTCGCGGGGCCACGGACGGGTGTTGACCGGGGGAAGTCGGGCCGCTTTATGAAAAACATACTTATCATACATCATACGATCACTGCCACTAGCATATCGAGGCAATCGAGCCTTTACGTAGAAGATACGAGCGTTCGTAGTTACGGAACTTTTAAAAGCCAAACTTTTTGTACAAAAAGTTGAAAATCAAATATTTCAAAGGCATAAAGGCCAATATTTCATCATACAACATACGAATTTCCAAGAAACGAATAGGAGTCATAAACATGCTCGGATTGTGAGAATAGAATTTCCTCGAGGCTCGTGTCATAGCCTATTTGTAACTAAGGCATGCCGAAGAAGAAAGAATGGAGCTTTACATACCTCGTACGCACTCAACACTAGCTCAAACTCAAGATAAATCCAACCTACGTCTCGGGCTGCCCAAGGTCTACAAACAAGTCATGATATGCCAAACATTAGCTATGGACGCTTAGGCTTTTAATTCCAAACTAACACTTAATTTCTACGAAGAGGAAATTTGGGCGGCGTTTCCCCTGTGGGGGCCACCACGAAATTTATCTCGGCCAAAATCAACAACAACCAACCTATAACGACATCAATAATCAATCCGAAGGTAATATAACGATAAGTATCTCTCTTTTTCGTCATTCAACAACATTCGTATATTTGATTCAACGGCTTACCTTCAAGCCAACATTAACGCTTATACATTCAAATACTAACTTCCAGAACCTATGCCAATGACATCCGAGGACATTTCAATCGAATTTATACAATATTCAAACAATCCAACAATGGCTCCATTTACCAACTTGACCCCAGCGTATTTGAGAACACAACTATAATCCATTTCTAACTTCCGAATCATGATTTGCGATAATCCATACTATATAAACGAATCTATTCTCATAAATACACAAATTACATTAAATGTACAATAACCTCCAATTCAGCCCATACATTTGCAACATCAAACTTGAATCATTAAAAGCTCATTTCGACATAGAATTCATTACGACGACCACTAAAACAGCGACATTAATGCGTTCTTTGTCGTATTCCATGACCCGTTTTCGGCCAACCTGACATATATACATATTGATGATTCTCATTTCATTCTTCACCTACAATGATCATAACATACTAACTAGACCTCAATTCATTGTGAACACAACACAACACACACACACTTCACTTGCTAAGCCTCATACACATGGCCTCAATTCCAACTTACTATATTTCATGATTTTCATCTATTTTAACATACTACAACATGCATACAACCTTTATAACACATAAAAAACATAATCAATTCTTACCTTTCTTCTTCACTCCACAATAGGCTAGGGTTTGAAATAATGAAAACTAGCGGGTTGGATGACCAACAACACTTCCACGCTACTTAGGGACCTCACGATTAGTGGGTTTGCATCAACAAAATATTTTTGGAGTGGCTTGAATTGAACTTGGTTTTTTTTTTCTTGGTAGAGAGCTTCCAAGGGAGTTCTTCAACTTCTATCTTTTTCTAAGTGTTGGAAATGAATAATGAAGACTAGTTGATCATCTTTTGTGCTTATAATACGGCACAACAAGTGTCCTTGGCCCACACCATGTGTTGGAGCAATAAAAATTGAACACAAATTGTGTGGGCCATTCCCAATTACCACACGGCCAAGGGCCAAATTTTTGCATGATTTCCAACTTCCATTTATTCCATTTTTTGTCCCAAATTTTCCTAATTGTTCCATGCAACAAATTCATGCATAACTTATGTCTCAAAATAAAGTCGAAGGTCAAAAGTCTCGACTTTGCATCCGGAATACGTTTGGCCCCTAACCTTGCTCATAGTTAAACCGAATCGTCCCGATGTACAAAATACGGGACATAACACGGACCTCTTTCAGAAATACGTCGATTTGGAGAGGTTCGGATGGTCGATTATGACTTGGTGGGATGTTCAGTTTAGTTCCTGAGGCATTCAGGAGCGTTTTGGGTTTTTGGTTGGAAGTTGGTCTTTGGCCATTAGGTGTTGAACCGATCAATTAGGCCTCAGTTAGAAATTTCAAGACCACGAGTGAGTCTGTAGCGCATTTTTATGTATGTTTACATGTTTGGTTTGCATCTGGAAGGTCTCGAGTGATTGTCGGGTTTTGGGAAGAAGTTGGTGAATAAACAGTAAATGGCTGGCGTCTGATGTCTCGCTAGGACGAGTTATCGTGTGCCACAGCGAACCCGCCTCGGCGAGGCCTGGTCTGCTGGCGCGAGTTAGTTGGATCCTTATGGAATCCGTCTAGCTCCGCTGGAGCGGGTACGCTATAGCGATCAGTGCATCGCGGTAGCGGATCCGCTATAGCGGACCCCTTACCGCTACAGCGGAAAACACAGAAACATATTCTATTTAATGCTTAGTGAAACCCTTTCATTTCCCATTCCAAATATTATTTCTCCTAATTGTCTCTAAGGCGATTTGAAGAGGTTCTAGGTGGATTCTTCTTGGGGTAAGTCTTTCTAACCTTGATTTCCATTATTTACCTTTCCTAAGCTTGAATCTATGGTAGAAAATCAAGAGAACCAAAGGAAGAAGATGGGTTTTGAAATTAACTTTATTATTTGATATTTAGTCTTCTAATACGATATTTGTTGATGGATTTGACCAATCTAATCACGGATTTGATGAAATATTAACCAATAGGCTTGAATCTTCCATTCTAGTTGAGAAATTGAAAGATTAAAAGTTAGGGTTTATACCCAAAATTGGGGGTTTTGCTTGAATGATGAAATTGATCAATACTTGGGTTAATGTAGCAATTGGGCAGTAGAATTGAACTTCTAGAACGTTGAGTTACCTATTCCATCTTTGGAATACTCGTTTTACCCTTGTGGGCCTGTTTCCCCTCTTTTACTTAGTTGAATTTTATTCGAACGAATGTATAGTAATATGGGTATCGTTGTTTCTTGATTCTAACTTAGAATTCGATAATGGCTAGACTTTGAGTACTCGGAGGCTCTTCGGAAGGGCAAGGCTCAGATTTGATTGTTCGTGGCTCGAGCTCAGCCGCGAGATAGTTTATGATTTACCTTCTGGTTAGACTTCGGTTAGTGAAGTATATATAGAGTTAATTATTGTCAAAAAAGCATGTTACGCCTTCGGGTATAAAGTTGGGATGGATATTCTTAGATTGGTATTGTTGACTGATTTGTGTGCATATGTATTGTTGTCATTTATTAGCTTATTTCCATGTGTGTGATATTGGACTTGTACTTAGTTGCCGTATTGTGATTATGATACGGTTGTCTCTCACTTATCTTGACATTATCATGGATAGAGGAAAGGACTTGACTTGATGTTGATATTGTGATATTTGTCCATGTGAGGCACGATTGGGATTGATATGATTCACTTGATATTGTTATGTTACACCTCGAAAAAAATTTTGTTGATGCACAGTGAGTAGACTAATAAAGGACGCGAAGTATTCGATATTTCAATAAGTAAGAGATAGCATGTGATGACCCTAATTGAGATTTCAAAGACATACGAGGTAAGAGAAGAAAGCCCGCCAAGGAAGGCAAGGTATACGTTAAGTATTGGAAGAGATTTACGAGTAACAAGTTAATGATGATTTAATGGTGTCTTGGAGAAGAGTTATAACGTCCCTTAGATTGTTAATGACGTGTTAAACGAATATCAAGAAGGTTCCATAAGGATTGGAGATCAAACGAATTGACGAGAACAAGATCAGAGGAAAGATGGGTTATACAGCCGATTATACGGTTCGTATAATGTCATACGGACCGTATAATGGTCCGCAGAATCGTCACAGTGAAGGTCTCTCACTGATGGGATTATACGGTCACTTATACGGACTGTATAAAATTATACAGACCGTATAATATGCTATATAATGGTCACAAAAGTGAGATGTTGAAGGGGCGATTTCACGGTCACTTATACGGACCGTATAAGTTTATACGGACCGTATAACTGTCCGTATATTTTCCTGACGAATCAGATTTTTAAGTTATTAAAAAGGGGACCAAGTTCATTACTTCATTTCATTTTCACCCAACACTTCAAGAACTCTCTAGAACCCTCTCCCCTCTTCACCCATAAGAACTCAAGAAAAATTTACGATCAACTTCATCAAACTAAGAAAACCAAGTGTAAGAAACTCATTAGAGATCATCCAAGTCAAGAAATTTCATTGGAGGTGAACTAGGGTTTTGGCTCAAGTGAAGTATTTCCACCCAAGGGTCATTCCTACACCATCTAAGGTAAGTTTTATGGTATTTCCATATTGTTTAAGGTATTGAAAAGTTGAAACACTTGGATTGTAGAAGAATATAGAAAATGGGTCATGAATGTGGGAATAGTGTCATTTGAGTAATAGCTTGGATTGAGTCATGATTCTTGATATGTTGCAATTATGGTTATGTTATAAATGACGTTAAGAACATGGGATAGATATTGTATATGAATGAATGTAATCGTGTGCTATGACCATGGATATGGATGATTGGAAGTGAATTGAGAAGTAAGGATAATGTAGGTGAATAAAGACTATTGTTATGATGTTGTGAATGTTATTATTGATGTTTGGGAGTTGATATATGATATGGAGGAAGTCGTATAAATAAAGGAGATGCTGTCCAATTTTCTCTAGCCTTAGTCATGTATGCTAAGCTATCGATTTTCTAATGATAGTATAACTCTAATGGTAGAAACGTGAGCATTGAAGGAGAACGTGCAAGTGGTAGAATAGTTGAACGGAAAGGTATGTAAGGCTAACCCTTCTTTCATAAGGCATGGTTCCTTGGCCAAATATCTAATCTTCTATAAGCCTATGATGTCCTCCAAATGATTCTATCTTTAAGAGCTACTAAGCTCATGATTCTCGATATGTTACGATTATACTAAATTCCTTATATGACTAGTAATCCTCCAAGGATAGATGAAACGAACGACGATAGTAATGATGCTAAAGATGCCTATGAGCTCTTATGTATATATATGTTCATGTATGACTATTATGTAACCCCGAGCTTATATGGTATCGGGTATGATATGTATTGCGCGCGCACAGCTGCCGATTGGGTACGGATAACCCTGAGCCTTGGTAAAGCCAGGTATGTATAATCACCGAGCTTGCCATGGCCGGGTATGTGAAACACCGAACCTTCACGATCGGGTATGCTATGTATATGATATGAATATGAATACGAATATGCTATGAATACGAACATGCTATGAATACAGAAATGCTACGAATATGAATATGTAAATGAACACGAGTATGAATAGAAATATGACTACGAATACGAATATGGATATGGAATGTAAACGAGTTCGGATATGGATATGGATGTATGTGCACAATCACGCATTAGAAAGGGGGAAGTCCCTATGAAAAGCAAGTAAGTGTCCATGACAATGATACTACTATCTCCCATCCTATGCTATATCTTATGTTGTCTATTATGCTTTCATAATGATGTTGATCGTACTTTACATACTCGGTACATTAACTTCCCCGTGCGCGTCCTTTTATTTGTGGACGGCTTGCGTCATGCCGCGGTGGCCGGGGAGACGAGGAGCTTGATCCATAGCTTTATTACTCGAGGACTACATAGCGGAGCTCCGTTTCATTCGGAGCTACAACTTTTAGTATTTATTCTTTTGTGTATATATTTATGGGCATGGAGGGGTCCTGTCCCGCCTATATGATATGACATACTCTCCTTAGAGGCTCGTAGACATGTGTATATGGTTAGATGTGTTTGGCCTTGTTGGCCTATATTTCGGATATCATTTTGTTAGCCTCGTCGGCTTATGTACATCTACATGGGCATTGTTATTGATGATGCTATATATGTATTGTTGCCCCCGAGGAATTAGTATGAATAATGGATGGAAAGTATGATTTAGCTATGTGGCTCACCTAGATGTAAATGTGAAAGTATGATAAGAGGTGCCGGGTGAGTTAGTAGGGTGCCCGTACGTGACCCTCCGGTTGGGTCGTGACATGTTATTTTGCATTGCATTCATCCTCATTTCCATGATACATTGATATTACCTTTGGTTGGTGCTGATGATGATAAGTTAGAAGGAAACATCCTTGATTCTTTTGACATACTTGATATAGTAGCCATCTCTGGGCTGTGTGCGGAATGGCTAGTGGTGTGGAGGTGAAATCTAATTAGGTTGGTTCCATAAGGTGTTATGTGGCCTTGTCACCGTAATTTCTATGTTCATGACTTGTATTTGCATTCATCTCTCTCTTGATATCTCACTTATCATCGAAAATGGAAGGATAATGAAAATGGCTTGAAATTGTGAAGTGTACTTTATGACAAATGTAATTTGTATCAGTCATGTCATACATTCTTATTTCATATGATGATTTGTTATGAACTGTGATTGGAAACGATGATAAGTGAGAGAGTGTAGCCTCCAAGGTCTTTGCCGGAGAGCGTAAAAGAGAGATGGGTGTCTGATGCCTGAGGTCTTTTCCAGGATCATGAGAGTGGTACATGGACTTCGCGGGTACCTCATGGGTCATGACTATCGAGACATGGATACATTCCGTCTGTAGCATATGTGTACGACATGAGACTGCTGGTTAGTGTATTGAATTGCATCGCATATGCATTCATATTACATCCATTCATATCTCTGATTCTGGTTGTTGTATCTATTGTATTGCATGGAGCGTTCAACCTTGATTTCTTAGTTGTTGATTCATTTGAGATGCTGCATGGTTGTTAATCACTTACCTAAACTAAGTTGATAGATTCGAGGACTAGAGGTTCCACCTAGGCTATGACTGTAGACTACTGAGATCTAGTGTGGTTCCCATTACTGCAAGTCTCACGTGGATGTGCTTAGTGATTACTTCATCTCGTACTTCGTGGATTTCGACATGATACTTCTATACTTAAATTATTGTTCCTGGACTGTATGGTGTTTGTACTTGATTGTGAGCATGTCTATTCTTCAGTTTATTTCTTTATATATGTTAGCTAACTATTGTCAGCTTATGATACCTACCAATACATAGTGTTTGTACTGATACTACTCTTGCTACACCTTTTCGGGGTGTGGATTTGTTCCAGGTACAAGAGCGAGATTTGATTAGCCTTCAAGGATCGCATGGAGTTCATCTAGACTTTCCTGTTTAATTCTCATTCAAACCAGAAGTTGTATTCAGGTTGTGGTTGTAACTTTTATTCAAGTTGTATACTTAGAAGCTCTTGTACTATTCAGACCAGATTCCTTGGGTAGTTGTTGTATTTTTCGCAATTTTATTCATCTATGATTTTGGACTTCTATTGCTCTTATTATTTATTAATGTTGTTGGATGAATCTTTTAGGGATGGGTTCGCTTGCCAGGTGGGAAAAGGGTAAGTGCCCGTACGATCAGTGATTTGGGTCCTCATAACTTAGTATCAGAGCCCTAGCTTACCCGGTCTATAAGTACAAGAGCATGTCGAGTAAAGTCTTGCGGATTGGTACGATGAGCTCCGTACTTATCTGCGAGAGGCTATAGGACATTTAGGAAACTTCTAATTCTTCCATTCCTTCGTGCTACTTCATTCGAATTGGTATCTAGTCGATTCTAATTGGTATCTGAATATTTTTAACTTAATCACCCACGGAAGGTGGAAACTCATCCTTAAATTCTTATGCGAATGGTTTGTTTTTGACATCGTGTGGTATGGTATGAGATGTATCATCCTGATTCAGACGCGTGACCAAGTATAGTCTCTAGCTATGGCTTGAGGATTCTGTTGTGTGGGGTTGTGGTTAGAGTCGTTTATTGTAGGGGTTTCTTAAGAAATGGAAAAGATGGTACAGAGGGTCAAATAATCTCCATGTTTCAGCGTTGGGTTGCTCGGAAGTAGCAAAAGGGCATTTATGGCTTAACAAGAATGATTTGTTCGAGGTATGATTGGCTGGGAAAAGTTTCAACATCGTCAAGGAATTATGATGGTTAGCGTGGTATGGGTGTACCAATGGTAGGTAACCAATTCAACTGTGGTAGAGTATTAGATGTCGATATGCGAGGACGAGTGTAAGTTTGGTAAGGACCATAGGATTTGGCAAAAGAATAGTGACTACGAGTACCAAGAAGGGAAGTTAAGAATAGGGACATGAAGGGTGACTTTTATGGGAGACGTGTTGTGAAGTAAGATTTCTTAGGGTACTTTGGTATGAGTACTTTTTGTGTTAATGGGACAGAGGTGTAAGGAAGAGGATTTGGATAGATTAATCTCCGCGATTCGGAAGGGAAAAATTAGTATCTGACGTGTTTGTCAGGATAAGGTTGCAATTGGTACGAGAGTTGATTTCGTACTCGGTCGTCAAAAGTTAAGTTGGATTTCGACGTGACTATATGATAGTGGTTTATAAGTTCTTCAGGAAAGTGGTTACCGGTTCTAGGTCGGAAAGCAATGTTGCTTGTGATGAGTGGACACTTAAGATATTGGGCAGCTGTGGTCCTGGTGTCACGACCCAACCGGAGGGCCATGATGGGCAGCTGGAGCTAACCAAGAAGGCATGCATGCGTTACATAATCATACACAAATTGGGCCATGAAGCTAACTAATAGATATCATAAGCTATAAGGGACACAAGCCCAAAGATCTAAATGTATATACGTCATCAAGCTAAACCTCAAATATATAAGCCGATAAGGCTATCAAAATGATAATACAACAAAATAGGGACTGAGAAGGTCATAGGTCATCTAACTGTACATATCTGTCTATGAGCCTATACATGGAGTACATAACATACTAAGGACAGGACAGGACCCCGCCATGCCCATATATACACAAAAGAATCATACCAGTGACTGCCGGCCGAAATGGAACTAGTGGAGTGCTCTGACAAACAACGAGATGGCAGCCTAAGGGTACGAACCGTCTCCCTGTCTACCTGCGGGCATGAACGCAGCTTACACAAACAAAAGGACATCAGCACGAATAATGTACTGAGCATGTATGGCATGAATAACAACATAATAAAGATATGAAAGTAACAAGGGATAAGAGAGATAACCTGTACATCTGAATGCCTCTTAAGGCGGATAACATGCATGCTTTCCTTTAAAAAAAACGGCCATAATGAGGCTCGGTGTTATCCGTATCCAACTGTAGTGGTGTGCACAATAGGTGCCGTACCCGGCCGACTATAGCGCGGCTTGGTGTGACAAAATAGCTACATATAATAAAGCATACATGTGAGCTCAATAACCATAAAATGAGATCAACATCAATAAATAAGATCAATAACTATAGGATAAAGATCAGTAATCATGAGACAAATATCAATAAAATTATAAGAACATCAAGAACCATAAGCTTCTAGTATTTCTAGGAATGGAGACACTATGGATATCATTTGCATGGCTTTATATCAAAAAGATCATGCTGTAAGAAAGAAAGGGACAGCCTTACATACCTCGTTGTCTACTTAACCACTCAACGTCTATCCTCCCGAGCTTGGAAATCTACATTCAAGATGATTCACACTAAGATTAAGTCGTTGAAACGCTTATAAGGTCAAACTAAACTATTAGGTAAGCTAATGAAATTTGGGCAGCATTTCCCCTGTAGCACCTACTTCCATCAAACTCCAAAACAACTCCCAAACATCAATAACAACATCAACAATATCATACCCAAGAAATTAGATTCAAACTAAACTCAAATCAATCCAAAACTTCTTTTCAAATTCAATCCATAGCCATCAACTACAACACAACACTTATGACTTTTTCTCCATAACTCTTTTCACTTATAAGACTTGTTTAGCCTTCAAATCAACTCAACATAAGAAACAAGATGAAGAACGTATTTTATACTTGAAGAACTTTAGCCACATATAACTTACTTTAAAGCTTATTCACCACAACTTCAACTAGAAGCAAGAACCAACACTTTCTATGAACTAGTTGAGGATTTTATGGCTTGATCTTCTCTTGATTTGATTTGGGATTTTTATGGGTGTTAGAGAGCTTAGAGAGACACTAGGATCTGTTTTGATGAAAAAAAATGACCCCAAGTCATGGGAAATCAATTTATAGGCCAAAAAAAAAATTGTCCACCGACTTTCAACTTTCTAGAAAATTCGGGCAAAGTACGGCCAAAATTTACCGGCCGTACTTCAATGTATGTCCAGTAGTTTCAGCCCACACTTGGAAGGTCAAAATTCCAACTTTCTGGAAAATTCTGGTAAAGTACGGTGAAAATGTACGGGACACACATTTTTGTACGGGACATACTTTATCTCTTACTTCTTATATTTGCGATCTATCAGTTGCATTGGAAAGAAGACTCGTGGAACTTGAATTTACATAGGTTATGCATTCCATAAATTCTCATATTCTAGGAGATATACCTCTCTCCAGTTGGACTAAAATTTCTGTCCAACATTCTGTCAAGTTTTCCCAAAGTTTCGACAAACTTAATTCCTTCAATTCGCTTAATCCCGGAACCTTTAGACACTTTCTTAGTACTTGCTAAAAGTATTTATTAACCTTATAAGTGTTCCATGACCTCTCCGAGCTTATGTTAGTTTACTTACGATGCAAACGACATGAAAATTTCCTAGGTGTAACATCCTTCCCCCCTTAGGAACATTCGTCCTCGAATGTTTGACTCTTAGGGCTCTTACAAAAAAATTTGGCAGAGTCTCTTTTGTAACTATACCACTACTAACTTGTGATACAGCAACCCAAAATCTACAATGCCACACAGGGCCATAGCAAGCAATAACATTAATGGCCTCACACAACCAGTAATCATAAGAAATGAAACACTACGCACCTGAAGGTAATGATGTCGTAGTCTGAACCTCCTACGAAGTGGAAATAAGTGCAGATACCTGGATCTCATATCTTCCTCAGCTTCCCAAGTCATCTCTTCAACATTCCTGTTAAAAGGACTTTCACTAAAGCTACATCTTTAGTCCTCAACCTCTGAACCTGTCTATCTAGTATAGCAATGGGAACCTCTTCATACGATAATTGCTCGATAAGTTGAACATCATCAACGGGTATGATTCTGGTAGGATCTCCAATACATTTACGAAGCATTAATACATGGAAGACCGGATGGACTGAATCTAAGTCTGAAGGTAGATCTAATTCATAGGCTACCTGGCCCATTCTACGTATAATCTTGTAAGGCCCAATGTACCGAGGACTAAGCTTCCCCTTCTTACCGAACATCATAATGCCTTTCATAGGTGATACCTTCAAGAATACCCAGTCATTAACCTGGAATTCTAATTCTCATCGTTGATTATCCGCATAGGACTTCTAACGGCTCTGAGATGCCAATAATCGATCCTGAATAAGCTTAACCTTGTCCATCGCTTGCTGGATCAAATCTGGCCCTACAACTTAGTTTCCCCTACTTTGAACCATCTGATAGGTGACCTACACTTTTGCCTATATAAAGCCTCATACGGAACCATCTGGATACTGGAATGATAGCTATTATTATACGCAAACTCAATAAGCGGTAAATGATCATCCCAGCTACCTTTGAAATCAATAACACACGCCCGCAACATATCCTCAAGCGTCTGAATAGTATGCTCAGCCTGTCCGTCTGTCTGGGGCTGAAATGTGGTACTAAGACTCACCTGAGTCCCTAAAACCTTTTGGAAGGATACCCAAAAGTTAGCTGTAAACTACGCACCCCTATCGGAGATGATGGATACCAGAACACCATGGAGTCATACTATCTCCTTGAGATAAAGCTTCGCATAATACTTGGTTGAGTAAGTAGTCCTGGCAGGCAGAAAATGGGCGGATTTTGTAAGTCTATCAACAATCACCCATATGGAATCAAACTTACGCTGAGAACGGGGAAACCCTGTAACGAAGTCCATATTAATTGATTCCCACTTCCAGGTCAGAATTTTAATAGCCTGCAATAATCCACCAGGCTTTTGATGCTCAATCTTCACCTGCTGACAGTTAGGACATTGAGCTACACACTCTCCTGTATCCTCCTTCATTCTTTCCCACCAATAAACCTCTTTGACGTCATGGTACATCTTCGTCGTTCCCGGATAAATAGAGTAGCGAGGGTAGTGAGCCTCTCTCATAATCAGTTGACGTAGTCCTGCAACATCGGGAACACACAGTCTACCTCGGTATTTGAGAACTCCATCTTCAATAATCTTAAATGGTGACTTTTTCTTCTGAGGAGTTGTATCTCTGTAATGAACTAACATAGGATCCTCGTACTACCTGTTATATCTCGCATTTTGTACGTCGGAATATTTTTAAGTTGTTTGCGACAAATTAGGGACGAGGTTATTTTCCGACTTTGTTGTAAGAGATAAGTGTTTTATGATTTTATGGGATGGAAATATTAATAAAAACTTTGGGGTTAGAAGTGGAATCTTGGAAATTAGTAGTTCATGAAAAATAAGGCCACATGTAGTGTGGGCCATGGCTACATGGAAGATTATTATATGTAGAGTAAGATGACTTGTTAAGTCATTTTCATTATGTTCATCTTTTGGAAAACTCTAGAAATTTGAAGAAAATTTGGAGGGAAAAGAAAGAAAAAAAAAAAAGGAAAGGAGAGCACATGGCCGGCCATGTGCTTGGCCATGTGCATGGCCATGTGCCTCCACTTATATATATATATATGTGTGTGTGATGAAAGTAGAAGACAAGTATTCATCATTTTAGGTTCTAGAGAAATCAAGAGAAAGAAAGAAAAGAGAGAAAGAGAGTCACGGCCAAGGGCTGGCCGGACTGCTCTTGGAAATTGATCATGGAAAAAAAATATTTTCTCCTTGTTTCTCTACTAATTGGAAGGCCCTCGTCGACGTGGAGTAGTTGTTGGAAGAAGAAAACCATTTGTTTGGCAAAGGAGCAACCTAGCCGAGTGGGAGAAATCAAGGGAAGAAGGTGAGTCTTGATCTTCTTTACATGTTTTATTGGTGTTTATGCATGTTGTGATATGCAAAAATGAATGAAGTTCATAAAGCTATGGAGTATGTTGTGTAGCCGTGTGTAGGTAATGTTATGTAAGAGCAAAGAACTAATTTATTGAGCATGTTTGGATTGTTGTATTGTGGACGCTTTGAGCATGTCGTAATGTGTTGAAATGGATGAAATTCATGAAGTTGAGTGTGTGGAGTTGTGGCCGAAAGTGGGCTGCCTTGCATAGCAATGAATGAACTAATTTTATTCAAAGATTTTTGGTTGATGTCGCCATGGATTCTATGTTGATAATGAAGGTCTAAATGATTTAAGTGAAGTTATATTCATTGTAGCATGTTACCGAAGTTGATGTGAATGGTATATAGTTTCATGGATTTATGGAAAATAATGTTGTCAAGGTGCGAATTGTTGATATAGTTGATGAATTTGAAAGAAAGAAATGTGTTGTCAAAGTCTTCTTGAAATTGGATGGTTTCGGTGCATCATGTATTGCACGGTTGTTTTGAAATATTGTGCGAATTGCTTGGAATATACTTAAATCTTGTTTGGATGGTTGTTGGTTTGGTTGTTGTTGAATAATTGGCCGAGTTAAATTCTCGGGGTTGATGGATTTGTAGGGAAGTCTTCTTGAAATTTCGATAGATAAGTGTTACTTCAAAACTCAATTTCTATAATGCTAATTCTTGTTTGGTAAATGTGACCAAATTGTAGATTCCGTGAATTTAGAGCTCGAGTTTGGAGTAGCGGAAAAGGCGGAAAAGGTATGTAAGGCTTTACTCTTCCTTCTTTGGCATGTCCTAGACATAATAGGTTTGGATACGAGCCTGGGGACTACTCTGTCTCTAGAAACCTAAGTTTGAATTTGACCACTATTCATTCAATAGAATTGAATTAGACTCTCTATGTTTCATTGGAAAGGTAGCTTGAATATATGCAACTTTCACCGACGGCACTAGAATGTCCTAAAACCTTGCTAGGTAACTTTATTAAGCCTAGGATTCTAAGGCAAGTATTCCTTCCAGAAATTCGTAAATGTCCTCCAGGATGTCCATATGTTACAAAGACCAAATTTTAAGAGGTTGAAAGCCTTTATGCCTGAAATGATGAATATGGCTTATAATGGTAACAATGACGTCAAATATGAAGAAATGCCTATGACGAATATGTCGACGACACGTTTCTACCACGAATATAATTATGTGAGGTGTGTTAAACATTTCCATAACGATTTCATTTTCAAAAGCAAAGTAATGGTTTTAAAACATGATTTCTTTCCAAAAAGTTTGCAAATGTTTTCCAAAATATTCGTTTTCTCCAAAAACCAAGTTTGATGATTTTGAAAGCTTTTATGACTAAAACGATGAACATGATTCTATGATGACAAGGATGACGCCAGATATGAGAAAATGTCTATGACAAAATACGTCAAGGATATGTATATGCACACACGGATGGGGAAGGGATACATGGGGGAATGGGAAGGGAAACATGTTTCATTGCCACCTGTCGGTACCGCTTATCATCCCGGACGCGGGGTGCCGGACGCGGGATTTATGGGCGAGCGGAGTTTTTCGGCGCTATGTGGGCAAGCCGACGTCGTTCGGCGCTATGATATGATATGACACGCTATGATATGATATGACACGCTATGATATGACACGCTATGATCTAATATGACACGCTATGATATGATATAACACGATATGATATGATATGATATGATATGACATGATATGATATAAGTTCTACTTTCGGTTCCTATGAAAAGAGATTTTTTTTAAAAAAGAAAAACAGGCATGCGTGGTATCCGGCCAAAAAGGCATTCACATGTACAGGTTACTTTCTTACCTCATTATCCGTCCTATGATCCCATGATGCTTATACTCATGCTTTATGCTGCTTTCTGTACCTTACATACTCAGTACATATTCCGTACTGACCCCCTTTCTTCGGGGGCTGCGTTCATGCCGCGCAGGTACACCCAGGCGAGGAAATGAAGACATTAGCAGAAGGTGTTCCAGCGGGATTGGCGAGCTCCATTTTCTCCGGAGTGCTGCCGAGTCAGTGTATACGTGTGTTATGATATCTGATTATGTTAGAGACTTTGCAGACAGAGCCATATGCATAAGATGCCCGTTGTGAGCGGCTCTATAAGCTGTCGTATTGCTTTACATGATATTACAGATTTTATACGGTCGCAAGTTATGCTAATTTGAAAGATATAAAATATGTTCGTTTTTCGAAAATTTTTCATTATGCATTCATGAAGGCGGTTAAAGGCCCATTATGGCTACGAGTACTATGACAGTCAGAGGGTTCGCTCGGCCCTAAGTAAGGGTCGGGTGCCCATCACACCCTATCGGAAATTGGGGTGTGACACTACCGCTCCTTAATCTCGGCTATTAAAGATGAGGCTGCTGAATCATGGATAGTAGCCGCTGTATTTCCCGAGTCCAACAATCGAACTCTTAGGCTAGCTAACTACTGAAGCTCACAAACTAGCTCCCTCTTCTTTGGCTGAACATAATAGAAGCTACCCATGGATTTGCGGCTAAGGGCATCGGCTACTACGTTCACCTTCTCAGGATGATACAAGATATTGACATTATAATCCTTCAGTAACTCTAACCATCGCCTCTGCCGCAAATTTAACTCCTTCTGCTTAAAGATATACTGAAGACTCTTATAGTCTATATAGATATCGACAGAGACACCATATAACTAGTGCCTCCACATGTTCAATGCATGAATCACCGCGGCTAACTCTAGATCATGTGTTGGATATTTCTTTTCGTGCTTCCGCAACTGCCTTGAAGCATAAGCTATAACTTTACCGTACTGTATTAACACACAACCTAACCCAACACCTGATGCATCACAATAAATAACATAGTCGTCCGATCCCTCCGGAAGTGTCAGAACCGGGGCTAAAGTCAATCTGTTCTTCAACTCCTGAAAACTGCGCTCACAAGCATCAGTCCATTGGAACTTAGCCGATTTCTGAGTCAGATTCATCAGTGGTGCAGAAATGGAAGAAAAGCACTCTACAAATCTCCTATAATAACCTGCCAAGCCCAGAAAATTACAAACCTTCGTCAGCGTTGTAGGTCGAGGCCAATTCTTCACGGTTTCAATCTTTTGCGTATCCACCCTAATACCCTTATCTGAGATGATATGCCCCAGAAAAGTCACAGAATTCAATATATTTAGAGAACTTTGCATAGAGCTTCCGGGCCTGAAGAACTTTAAGGACAACACGTAAATGATCTGCATGCTCTGCCTTTGATCGAGGGTATACCAGAATATCATCAATAAACACAATTACAAACAGATCTAGGAAAGGCCTGAATACACTATTCATCAAAGTCATAAATACTGCCGGTGCATTAGTCAACCCAAATGACATTACACAAAACTCGAAGTGACCATATCTGGTTCTGAAAGCTGTCTTTGAAATATCTTTCTCTCTAACCCTCACCTGGTAATACCCTGACCTCAAATCTATCTTTGAGACCTATTTAGCACTTTGCAACTGATCAAATAAATCATCAATCCTTGGGAGTGGATACTTGTTCTTTATCATCACGTTATTCAGCTGCCTATAATGAATACACATTATAAAGGAGCGGTCTTTCTTTCTTCCAAACAACACAGGTGCTCCCCACGGCGATGTACTAGGCCTAATAAAACCTTTCTCTAGCAAGTCCTTCAACTTCTCCCTCAACTCAGCAGGTGCCATTCTATAAGGAGGAATAGATATTGGCTTAGTAGCTGGTAATACATTGATGGCAAAGTCAATCTCTCACTCTAGCGGAACACCTGGAAGCTCGTCTAGGAATAATCTAGAAACTCATTAAAAACTGGAATAGATTGAAGAGTCGGGGGCTTTGCTTCTATATCTTGAACCTGGAGTAAATGATAAATACAATCCTTGGCAATCATCTTCCTTGCTTTGTGATAGGAAATAAACCTACTTCTCGGAGATGTTGTATTACTATTCCATTTGAGGACTGGCTGTCCTGGAAATTGAAATCGAACAATCTTTGTTCTACAATCAATATTAGCATAACAAGAAGCCAACTAATCCATGCCCATAATAACATTAAAGTCTATCATATCTAGCTCTATCTTCCATAGTATGACGTCACAAACTATAACCACACAATTTCGATATACTCGTCTAGCTATCACTGGATCACCAACGGCTGTAGACACCTCGAAAGGTTTAATCGACTCGGGTTTCACCCCAAACTGACCAGCAATAAAAGGAGTCACATACGACAACGTAGAACCTGGATCAATCAATGCATATACATCATGAGAAGCTACTGATAGTATACCTGTAACAACAGCAGGTGAAGACTCGAGATCCTGTCGACCAGCCAATGCATAAATGTGGTTCTGAGGACCGCTCGAGCTGGAAGCTCCCCCTCTGCCTCTATAGATGACTGTTGATGTCTGAGATCCTTGCCCTGGAGGGCGTACGGATGATGAAGAACCATCCACTGATCTTGTAGGCTAAACCATACCTCTACCACCCCTCGATGGACACTTTCGCATAATATGACCTGGCTGACCACAAGCATAACAAACATCTGAACCCAAGCGGCACTGTCCAGTATGTAACTTACCACACTGAGTACATCGTGGTAAAGGTGGCCTCATCTGACCTGAATCACCTCTATACTGAGAACCTGAGGCTATAGAACTCAGACCTGGCCCTGAATAAGAAAATCAATCAAATCGCTAGCCTATGACTGTGAAGGCGCATTAGCCACTGAATGGGCTGAATGCCTCGGATACTGCAACCTATGACCTTCTCTGAACTCACTAACAGTACCTGAAGATTTGGCTCTCTTACTATGACCCTTATCATCTTAACAATCTAGGTCGAGCATCTTTCTTTACTAAGAGGTATTTTAAAGCTGCATGGTCAGTAAAAACAGTAACCTTGGTCCCTATTAAATAGGAACGAAAATTGTCAAATGCAAATACTACTGCCAATATTTCTTTTTCTGTAGTTGCATAATTCAACTGAGCCTCATTCAATGTTCTACTAGCATAGTAAATGGGATGAAAAATCTTATCTTTTCTCTGGCCTAAAACAGCTCCTACGGTTGTATCACTAGCATCACACATGATCTCAAAAGGCTGGCTCCAATCAGGGGACACAAATATGGGGGCTGTTGACAATCTTTCCTTAAGGGTTTCAAATGCCTTCAAACAATCACCTGAAAATTCAAACTTAACATCTTTCATCAAAAGATTAGTCAACGGTTTGGAAATCGTTGAAAGGTCTTTTATGTCCTAAAAAACTTCTAATGCTTTTAACTGTTGTGGCAGGGGTAATTTTGCTATAACATTAATTTTAGCCTTATCAATTTCTATCCCTTTAGCAGTGATTTTATGTCCTAGAACAATTCCTTCTGTAACCATAAAATGACATTTCTCCCAATTAAGAATCAAGTTTATCTCTTCACATCTCTTAAGAACTAAGGTCAAATGGTAAAGACAATCTTCAAATTATTTTCCAAAAAGAGTGAAATCATCCATAAAAATCTCTAGAAATTTTTCGGTCATGTCTGAGAAAATTGCTGACATACAATGTTGAAATGTGGCAGGTGCATTACATAAACCAAATGGCATTCTCCTATAAGCATATGTTCCATGGGAATATGTGAAAGTTGTCTTATCCTGGTCTTACGGTGCTCTTTGGTATACATTTATAACACGAATATCCATCAAGAAAATAGTAAAAACCATATCCTGCTACCCTTTCCAACATTGGATAGATAAATGGTAAAGGAAAATGATCTTTTCTGATAGCATCATTGAGGCATCTATAATCAATAGAAACTCTCCATCCAGTAATTGTTCAAGTAGGTATGAGTTCATTATTTTTATTTTTTATGATCGTCATACCTCTTTTTTTTTTGTACTACTTGAACAGGACTTACCCAAGGGCTATCTGAAATGGGCTAGATGATACCTACCGCAAGAAGTTTAATTATTTCATTTTTCACCACTTCTTGCATTGTAGGATTCAATCTCCCTTGGGGCTGGACTATTGGTTTGTAACTATCTTTCATGAGGATTCTGTGCGTACAAATAGCTCGACTAATCCCTTTGATATCTGCCATTGTCCACCCTAAGGCTCCTTTGTGTGCTCGTAGTACTTCAATAAAACTGTCTTTCTGTTCAGCAGATAGAGAAGATGAATTTTGAGTTCAATTTTTGGTTGAACTTCTTCTGCTTGTATCTCCTCATCCTTATAATGTTTTTCCAATATTTCAGCTTCGCTCCTAATGGTGGGATCATCATCTTGTGAGGTGCCAGATTTGGAAAAGCATCTTTCCACAGAATCTAGAATCAATTTATCATCTTTGAATTCATCTGCAAGATCACTAATCATGTCAATTGAAAAACATGGGGATGATGTCTCATCTCCTGAAAATCTTAGCCTTTTTTGCATCTCAAGAATGACTCGTTCTTTATCTACTCTTAAAATTAATTATCCTTGGTGGACATCTATGATTGCTCTTCCTGTAGCAAGAAATGGTCTACCCAAAATTATCGGTTCATCAGGACATTCCTACATTTCAAGTACTATAAAATCCACAGGGAGAATGAACTTATTAACTCTTACAAGAATATTTTCAATTATTCCCGTAGGTTTTTTAGTACTTTGATCTGCAAACTGAAGAGAAGCACTTGTGTTTTTTATTTCACCAAGATCCAATTTTCTAAAACTAGAAAACGGCATTAGATTTATTGTAGCCCGAGAGTCACAAAGTGATTTTTCAAAATATAATCCTCCCAAAGTGCATGGAATTGTAAAACTACCTGGATCCCCGAGCTTTTGTGGTAGTTTGTTTTGAAGTATAGCACTACATTTTTCAGTAAGTACTACCACAGAAGCTTCTTCCAGTTTTCTTTTGCTTGACAAAATTTCTTTGAGAAACTTGGCATATGAAGGCATTTGTAATAAAGCATCAGTAAAAGGAATATTAATGTGAATTTGTTTTAAAATATCCAAAAACTTGGCAAATTGACTATCAAGCTTTTCTCTCTTCATTTTTTGGGGAAAAGGAATTTTCACAGGGAGAATATTTTCCTCTTCCATTTTCTTTTCTTTTTCTTCTGATTGTTCAGAGGGTGTTTCGGCATTCTTACCTTTGTCTACCTGTTGTGATGATTGATTCTTTTCTTGGGTGTCCTTGTAAGATTCATCAAGGTTCTTACCTGACAGTAAAGCGATGGCTTTAAGGTGCTCCTTTGGATTTTTCTGTGTATTTCTTGGTAAGGGACCTTGAATCTTTTTGGACATAAGAGTTGCCAACTGGCTTAACTAAATTTTTAGATTTTTTAGAGCTGAATTTTGACTCTTCATTTTTTCATCAGTGGATTTGATGTACTTGTACAATAGGTCATCAAGATTCGTATGTGCTTGTTGCGGCCTCTGCTGATATGGAGTTATTTGTTGATATGGTCTGAAATTTGATGGCCTACGATTTTGATTCTGGTATCCAGGTGGACCCTGTACCTGTTGCTTTTGAAAGCTTTGGGAGTTTTCAGCACCATTTGGATTGCTCCATTGAAAGCCTGGATGTTTTTGTGCCAATGGACTACCAAAAGAGTATGACTTGTATCCGACGGTATTAACCCCTTTCATCATTTTGGTTTCTTGCTTGACATTCATGGTTTAGATGGTTTCCTCCACATATGTCACGAGGCCTCGGCTTGGCTTGGCTGCATTTTTATTCTCTACGAAAAGATTCATACTTTTGTGCCAAAGAAGCAATTTGTTAAGTTAGTGTATTTAAAGCATACGCGAATTACGATGTGACTTTCTTATTGATTACACGATCAGATGGCCATTGAATGGCAATGGCATTTTCAGATATTTCATTCATCATTTACAAAGTTTCTTCTGTGGTTTTTCCCATAATGGAACCTCCTGCAGCTGCATCTGTCACATTTCGAGAAGAAGGTTTTAGCCCATGATAAAAAAAATATACAATTGCATATGTTCAGCAATGTCATGATGTGGACATTTTCTTAGCATTGCTTTTAATTTCTCCCAAGCACAGGTAAACCGACTACGTAATGTCGTCACGAAATTAGTAATATCTTATCTTAATTTTGTGGTTTTAGCAGGGGAAAAATATTTATTTAAAATTTTTGAGTCATCTGATCCCATGTGGTGATAGACCCTTGAGGCAAACTTCGCAACCAAGTCTTGGCATCTCCTTTTAAAGAAAAAGGAAATAGCCTTAGCTTGATTGCTTCAGGGGATACTCCATTATATTTAGCAGCTTCAACTAATTCTAAGAAATCAATCAGATGACTATGTGGATCTTCACTAAGATCACCGGTGAATGTACATGATTGTTGAATTGTTTGAATTAATCCAGTCTTGATTTCGAAGTTGTTAGCTGCAACTGGAGGGTTCCTCACACTAGATTCACAGTTGAAGTGATCTGGTCTAGCATAATCCTTTAGAATTCTGTTTGCTAGTCTTGGAATCACTTTGTCAAACTGATCTTCTGGAACAAGTGGTGGTTGATTTTCAACTCCTGGTTGATGCTCCAATTCACGAGTTATGCTTTGAGAAGCGGATGTTTGTTTCTCCCTGCACAAACGAATAGATCTTTCAATTTCTGGATCGTAATATGCCAACTCTTTTGAAGAAGAGCGGGTCATAAACTACAGTAATATTGCAATCTTTCAGTTTCTGGATCGTAATATGCCAACTATTTTGAAGAAGAGCGGGTCATAAACTACAGTATTAACAACAACAAAAACAACAACAACAACAACAACAATAATAATAATAATAATAATAATAATAATAATAATAATAATAATAATAATAATAATAATAATAATAATAATAATAATAATAATAATAATAATAATAATAATAATAATAATAATAATAATAATAATAATAATAATAATAATAATAATAATAATAATAATAATAATAATAATAATAATAATAATAATAATAATAATAATAATAATAATAATAATAATAATAATAATAATAATAATAATAATAATAATAATAATAATAATAATAATAATAATAATAATAATAATAATAATAATAATAATAATAATAATAATAATAATAATAATAATAATAATAATAATAATAATAATAATAATAATAATAATAATAATAATAATAATAATAATAATAATAATAATAAGAACTATCTTTTAACACCAATAATAAAAAATCACTTTTATATAGACAACGGTGTTATAGAACAACAGATGGTAGTACTAGTAATGAAATATTATAGCACTTTTATATAAAGGAAGTATATATAATGATAATAGAAAAAGTTATAATGATGGTAAGAATAGAGGTGATGTAACGATGAAACTGTAGGAAGACTAATTTTTTTTTTTAAAGAAAATTTATATGATTACAAATAAAAACACTAGTATTAATAAATAAAATAATTATAATAGTACTTAGTTGGTAAAGATAATATTAATGAATATATAGATAATGATAAACATAAATGTAAGTTCTCAAATTAGTAACAAAACACTTAGTCTGAAGTAGATGTATGCCAATCCCCGGCAACGACGCCAAAAATTTGACGAGGCCAAAGTGCATCGGAAAATTCGCTCGTGCTGTGTCAAATTCTAGTATAGTTTAAGATATCGTCCCACAGAGATTGGAACCACCTAGGCTACAGATGTGTATTGTCTTGGGTACTATTTGAGAGAATCAAATTGATGAAAGGAGAAGTTTTGAAATTATAAATTACTGGAAAAAAAAAACAACTTATTAGAAAATTTAAAAAGAAAAGAGTTGGGAGTCATTGAATCCACTTGGTACAATTATAATAAAATCTTATTCTAGTATATTCCACAAAAGAATACGAAAACTTATTTGACATGATTTTTGTTATGAGGAATAAAGACCTCTTGCGATTAGCCCTTAAAATCAATAAACTTATTTGAGTCGGTCCCTCCGCGAGAATTAGAACTGAAAGAAATAAAATAGAGACCCCTCAAATCGTTAAACTTATTAGAGTCAATCCCTCTGTGAGAATTAGGACTTAAAAAAATAAGATAACAATTTTAAACCAACAAAATTATTTGAACTAATCCCTCTAAAAGAATTAGGACTAAAAGAAATAATATTGAGATTTTTAAATCGATAAACTAGCTTGAATTAATCCCTCCGTGAGAATTAGGACCAAAAGAAGCAAGATCAAAGATTTAAATATCAAGATATGAAAAAATTAAAGTAAAGATAATTATTATAACATCAAACCAAGCTTCTTCAATTATCCCAACAAAAAGAAACTACTCCATTAAGGAGTATGTAAGAAAGAAATTAAAAATAAAATACTACTCCTACAAATATAAAATAAAAAGAAAAGAAAATAGAGCAAAGACAATTTCTTATGTCTGTCTCCTGGATTGGATTATATATTTTCTAAGCAAAGTGATGCTTGTATTTATAGGAGAATGTAGTGTCTCCCCCTACGAATGCATTCTTTGAAGTAGTGCTTACATCTGTGACCTTACTTGACGGGTGAGAGTATGACAACGGTAGTCGCACTCGTGAATTTTGCAACTCTTTTCTTGATGCCCACAGTTGACGAGTGTGAGTATGAAGCGGCGATACCCGTGAATTTCAACACTTGGCGGCTGTGAGTATGAAACGGTGTCACCCGTGGATTTCAACACTTGACGGGTGTAAGTATGAAGCAGTGACACCCGTGGATTTTGCAACTCTTTTCTTGATGCCCATAGTTGACGGCTGTGAGTATAAAGCGGCGACATCCGTGAATTTCAACACTTGACGGCTGTGAGTATGAAGCGGTGACACCCGTGGATTTCAACACTTGACGGGTGTGAGTATGAAGCGGTGACACCCGTGGATTTTGCAACTTCTCCCAATGCTGTCTTTTGTAATTTCCACATGTAAAACTCCACGGTTATGACTTATGAATTCGTGGTTGTACCTATTGAATTCTTTGCTTACTTCTTTGACAATTCATTTCTTCTCTATTCTTCTGCAATACTCTTCTTCCTGTATAATTTGTCAGAAAATATGCGGGAATAGGATGTACTTATTCATGTTTTATTTAAAAACTTATTTTTATATACAAAATATCATGAATAATTTATATCCATTAGTCATACATGGTAGAATAGACATAAAGGTTCAGTTTTGAGTTGGTAAGTTTGGCTATGTCATGGGCCAATGGGAGCCAGTGGTTGACTAATAAGAATGACCCTAGTGTTGGACAAGTGCAAAGTTTTAGTACTCAAGGAGCTATCGGTTGTTGCACCTAATATTGGATTAGGGTTGAGAGTTTTCTTTCTGTTTTGTAAGTTTCGGCTAGTTCTGGCTACTTCTGATGTTGCTACTGGGTTGAGTTGATCGAATGAAAGGGATAATGGCATGAATGGTTAAAGGTGTCCCAGTTCGACAATTGGGACGTTCGAAGTGGTAAATCAATGATGAGGTTTGAATTAATTCGAGTTGTGGAGAACATTTCAGAATGTGAGTTAAGGGAATTTGATCAAAGGTACCTTGGTGGAGATACATGGGGACATTAGTAGGACTGTGTATGTGATACGCTGGATTTAGAAAGTAATCAGTTTTAGAGTTGAGCAAGTTAAGGGAATTCTAGGGTGTGGAGTGTGTGGCATGCTACTATCTCCAGAATTGACTTGGCTAGTTTGCAAGACTTATGAGTATGTCGCATACTATTGAGTGGGTTCGAGTAATGGTCAGACGATGGCGGTGTATGTGAACTGAAAGAAATTGAGGAATTGAAGAGTCAAGAAAAGGTATAGTTGATTGTGAATCGATAAGATTGAGGTACATCTTCGGGATTACTTGGGTCAGTATGGATTGTGTGTCGTTTTCTTGCAAATTTCAGATGGGGTGTGATTGTTGGTGTCACAACCCTAACCGGCAGTCCATGACGGGCACCCGGGCCCTACCTACCGAGCACCGCTAAACATGCTTTCATAACATAATCATAAACAAGAGTGGACCTCGAGGATCATCATATGGAAATCTGTTAAATCATAAAAGAAATATGCTGAAAAGGGATAAGCTCGAAAAGACATACTATAAAACTATGCTGGAAAAAACTGTACAAGCCAATAAGGCCATCATGAAATACTATGCATAAAATTTATAGGTCGAGGGGGCCATACAACATCTAACTATACCATGACTGTGTTACACCCCGTAGTTTCGGACGTGATAATTTATAAGTGTTGGACGCTCTAAGTATGGATACTGGAGTTCCCTTCAAGGATGTATGATATTATACGAAGTAATCCTATGGTCATGACGGTTTACGTTCATATAATAAGCTATGGGAAACTCCGGGACCAAGCAAATCGGAGAAAATAAATTTGTCAAAAATTTGGGTAAAAGTTGACAGAATTTTGGGTCAACTTTGGAGGGATGCATCTCCTAGTATATTGAGAGTTTTAATGTGTTTCAATAGCCTAAAATGAAGTTCGTCGAGTCTAGTTTCCAACGCAACAAACCGCTCATCGATACGATATCGAAGTACAGAATTATGGACGTTACAAGTTCAGCTGACCGAGCAGAAAGGCGTACTACCGCTACAGTACCGACTTGCTACAGTACTGCTACAGTGACCCCGACCCGAATTTGAACTAATATAAAAGGGGCTTGCCCCCTCTTTTTTAGCCAAAAAACCTCTTCCAAATTGTTCCAAAATCCTCTAGTAATTTCCCCAACTTCCAAACTCAAATTTCAAGCCTAAATCAACGATAATTCCCGAATTCCGGTTCAGGCAACGTATAGTTGCAAGTATAGAATCGTATAGCGACGCGTGTGGTTCAAGTTTAAGGTGAATAAAGTGAAGTCCTTCTACTATAAGGTATGTTGTTGCTATTATTTACATGATTAAGATGATATAAAGGTTTAGCAATTCTTGGAAAGGAAAGAATCATAGGAGAAAATCATAAAGAGTTGAATATAATTCTTTGATTATGGTATTATGGATGTTGTTATGGTTGGTTTGAATATTGGAGAAACATCGTGTGGGATGTTTTATCGAATATATTGGTATTGATATGGTTGTTGATGTTGTTAGTATTGTTTGGGAGTTGTTTTGGTATTTGGAGGAGGTAAAGAATATAGGGGAGATGCTACCGAAATTTCGGCAGATTCTAGAAAGATTTATTTGAAAGAATAAGAAAAGCGTATAAAGGTGAGTCTAACAATAGTATAAATTTTCTTGAATATAGATTTACGAGCATGGGAGGACAAGCATTGAGTAGTTAAAGTTAAGGCGACCAAAAAGGTATGTTAAGGCTAAACCCTTTCTTTCTAAAGGCATGATTCTTTTGTTATAAACCTTTGTGCCGTATCCATAATATCCTTTCCTCCACAAATGCTAGAAGCCTATGAATCTCATGGTCCTTACGATATTATTGAGCTTATTCATGATCTTAAGGCTATTCTTTGTGATTGATCTCGCCTCATAATACTTGTTCTTTCGAGGTGAGATATGGCGATGACGATTCTATTTCTAATGCTATCTAAGTTCATGATTCTCGATACTCCCACAATATTATCGATTTCATCTTACGATAGTTGATCTTCTAAGGAAGGATATAGTGATAATGATAATGGTAATGATGATGTTGATTTCATTTATGTATTTTTATGTATATATATGTCTGTATGTATGTATGCATTGCATCCCACTGATCAGTTGGGGATAACATCGAGTCCCGCAAGGGCCGAGTATGGATAACATCGAGTCCTGTAAGGGCCGAGTACAGATAACATCGAGTCCCACAAGGGCCGAGTACGGATAACATCGAGTCCCGCAAGGGCCGAGTACGGATAATATCGAGTTCCGCAAGGGCTGAGTACGGATAATATCGAGTTCCGCAAGGGCCGAGTACGGATAACACCGAGTCCCGAAAGGGCCGGGTATGGCGGATATGACAGATGTATGTATAGTAAGTGTATGTGAATGCATATGTATGTATGTTGTGTATGGATATGTATGAAATGTTTTTCCTGTAGACGACTAGTTTACATGATAGATATCTTAAGAAGAGTACGAGGTATAATTACTTACTTCATCTTATGTTATATTTATTCTGATATCATACTACTATTCATGCCTTACATACTCAGTACATTGCTCGTACTGACGTCTCTTCTTGTGGACGCTGCGTTCATGCCCGCAGGTGTAGATAGACAAGACGAGGATCTTTCATCGTAGGCTGCCTTCAGGTACTGGTCTCGAGTGGTGGCTCTACTTCTTCCTGGAGCATTGCCGAGTCTGAGTCTATATATATATGAATTGTGTTAAGGGTACATCGGGCGCCCTGTCCTAACTTGTATACTTCAGTCATGTTCATAGAGGCTTTGCGAGACGCCTCACATGCCACGACTTAGTCATAGTGTGACAGTAGTAATGTCGGCATCATGGGTCCATTGTGCATATATTTATGCATGATATTATGTTCATATTTAGCCTCTTGATCTTATTATTTCCATTTGAGACATGAAAGATGTAAGTTATAAGTTGGTTCGCTCGGTTCCTGTAAGGTGTCGGGTGCCAATCACGCCTTACCTAGGGTGGGGTGTGACAGACTGTCTACAAGCCTCTACTAGAGTATATGAAATAATAAGGTCGGGACAGGGCCCCGCCATACCTGTATGTACACCAAAAGTATAATGTACCAAAAACACAACCGCAACTCCGGGTCAAGAGGAGTGCTCCAATATCAGCTGAACAACAATCTACAGTGGCAGATCGTCAATCTCTCTACCTGAACCTACGGGCATGAAACGATGTGCCCCCAGAGAAAGGGACGTCAGTACGTACAAGGTACTGAGTATGTAAGGCATGAAAGTAACATGAGTGAAACATAAAAGTACATAGGATGAAATGAATGCAACCTGTATGTCTGAACTGCCTTTGAGGAAAAATGATATGCATAAATACTGTGCATGCATACATAGGGTCATACATATATATGTGTATATAATTGTTATACCCCGCGTTTTCAGAGCATAAGTATGGCATGTACCTCATCGTAGTAATGGAGTGTCGGAGACGTCCCATGATGTTTTGAAAGGCACAAACCATGGAAAGTACGTAACAATGAAGAAAAAGGGTGAATTACGACCTCGTAAGTCGTAATCGGGAAAGAGTATTTTGAAACACGAGAAGATGGACATTATTAGTATAATGAATGACGAATATCATGTATGGAGAGTTTCGGAATATTTCGAGATCGAGTAGAGTGAAGAAAATAAGCTCGACGAAAATTTGGGAAATGTTTGGGCGAATTTTAGTCAAATTTGGAGGCGCATATCTCATAGTATATGTGGAGTTTTAAGGTGTTTTAAAAGCCTAAAATGAAGTTCGTCGAGTCTAGTTTGTAACGCAACAAACCGTTCATTGATACGACATCGGAGTAGAGAATTATAGACGTTACAAACTGAACTGTCGACGCAGAAACAGCATTCCCGCTACAGTACCGCTACAGTCTGCTACAGTACCGCTGCGGTACTGTAGCTACAGTGAAACCGACGTTGGCATTTTTAAAAAAGGGACAGAAACTTCATTTTTTTCAGCACAAAATGTCCCAAAATTTCCTGAAACTTCAGCCTCCAAAAGGGCTCTTATTCTCACATGGAATTGAGGATTTTGCACAAATTTCGAGCAACCAAATGCTAACCGAGGTCCGGGCAACGCGTAGGCGCGATTATAATTTTGTTTTGTGTTGAAGTGAGTTTGAAGACAAGAAAATGATGAAGATTTGGCTACTTTCATAAAAGCAAGGTATGAATCTTCAAATCCCTCTCTTTATTAAGTTTGATTAAGGAATAAGAATAGAGTTATAGTTTGTTGTATTGATGTTGTTGAATTATGGATTAAGGGGTTGTTTTATGTGGATTAAATGGATGGAATTAGCTAAGTTATGATGCATAATAATTGTTGATATTGTTGTTGTTGTTGTCATGAATCAAATGATGAAAGTAAAGGGAATTTGATGATTAGAGATGAAGTTATATTTGTTTAGTGGGGAACTTGTTGAATTGTTGGATTATGGATTGAGGGTTGAAGAGAAATTTGGATGGAAATACATATATTTATCTTGTAGGATGTTGAGAATGTTGTTATTGATGTTGTTAGTATTAATTTTGACTTCTTTACGGAAATAAAGTTATTAATTAGTCGTATTCCAAGTTGGTTGGTTGGGAAATTTAGAAAACAATGTGTGGGCTGTTTTATGGCATATGTTGGTGTTGGAAATGATGTTATTACTATTGGTTTTGTTGTTGATGTTGTTGGTTGTTGAATTGGAATTTCGGGCTAGGCACTTAAACGGGGAAATGCTTTGCCGAATTTCGACAGAACTTAAAAAGACTTTAATTAAGTGTTTCAGACGAGCGTATGACGATGATCCTAACGATATTATGGATGGTTCTATATGTAGATTACGAGGCCACGAATAATTCTTAAGCGAATTGCAAGACAGGAAATAGGTCGAAAGTCGAGAATTTGTCTTCCAGGTATGTAAAGCCTAACCTTTCTTTCTTTTGGCATGTCATAGTTGTAAGTAGGCTATGCTACGAGCCTCGGGGTAACTCTATTCTTGCGATCCGAGCATGTCTACGATTCTTATTCACTTCTTAATGTTGCCATTTGTAATGTACTAGAATAATGGTCCTTATGTCTTTGGTATGATTGGATTTCAAAGTTTGCATAAAAAGTTTTGTTCCTAAAGGGTTCTATGTCGAAAAAGGGCCGTAACTTTCGTAGACAGAACCGGATCGCCTCGATATGCTCGTAGAAGGCTCTGTAGCGTATAATGACTATACCTTCCATAGGCGGGCTCGGATTGGGTTGATGCTCGTCCGTGGGTCCCGCGACTTTCCTTTGTGTAGTGCTAACGACTTTTGAAAGCACTCAGCATGACTATCGTCTTATCCCTCGAGCGTCGACTACTTACTCACTTATCGAGTCTGTAATGACGATTATGTTCTTGATTTCCATAAGTTACTTCATATGGTTTTGATACGTACCTATGGTTTTTAAAGTTCTATTTGATATATTCCCGAGTGACATTCGGGGAAACTTGATTTGACTATTTTCTTGGTTTTAAATGATAGTTCGTTTTGACTACTTTATGGAGTTTTTGAAAATGTTTTGAACTGCATATGGTTACTCACGACTCTGCTCGTGCATCCTGTTGTATCTTTCACCGAGTCCCGGGCCGGTTATGTTATCGTGTGCACTATGTTATATTCCGGAGTATGATGTGTCCGGTTCGCCGAGCCCCTCGCTAGAGGGCCGGGTACCGTGTATATTCTGGTGTTATGATGTGTTATGGCGTTATGATGTGTTATGTGATATGTCGGGTTACGGAGATTTGAAACCTTCTGGTGTTATGCTGTGTTATGGCGCCAATGACGGGAGGGCGACCATATTCTAAGAGCCCATGCATGATTTATGTTTTAATAAGTAAGTGTTTTGGCATTCTGGATTTTGCATTTATTTTCTGTACTTCTTATTCCGATTATGATTCTGTTTACCATATTTCATGCTTTGCATACTCAGTACATATTTCGTACTGACCCCCTTTCTTCGGGGGCTGCGTTTCATGCCCGCAGGTGCAGATGCTCGTTGTGATGATCCGACAGCTTAGGATTTCCATTCAGCCATTTTGGAGCGCTCCCTTGTTCAGGAGCCTATGTATTGGTACCGACTCTTCCGATGCATATGTATATGACTATTCATGGGTACGGCGGGGCCCTCTCTCGTCATCTGATTCTGTTATTACTCTTAGAGGTCCGTAGACACGTATGTGTGGGTTGTGGGTAATCACTGTTCAGTTGTGTCTGTGTGATTTGTGATTTGGACGTCCCCCTATACTATGATAGCCTTACCGGCTTATGTGTGATATTATCTGCTGAAAGTTATGACAGCAATATGTATATATATATTTGTGACAGCTTTGGGGCGACGTTTCACTTTTCTGTATGTACAGAATCTGGTTATGCTAGCTATGGTCTGACGTCTGATCTTTGTATATGTATAAGTTGTTTGTATGCTGTTTCTGGTTAATGGGTGTGTACGGGTGCCCAGCTCGGGCACTAGTCACGGCCTACGGGGTTGGGTCGTGACAATAATGCCTGTCAAGACTCTATGGGCATCCCATCGTATCATATCGGCCTCTGTGGGCATCATCATCATCATCATCGTCAACATCATAATCGTGTGACCAGCTGATCGGGTGGTAGTGCGTATATAACACCTTCACCTTCCCCATATCCCATATATAATACATAATATACGCGTATATAATGCCTGAGGGGTCATAGGTCTGTGTGTATATATATAAATGAAATGCAATGAAAGAATATGATAAGAGTACATCTTTAATCTATCAGAGTGGCGTAAGGTCGTTACACCTCCGAACACCGTTATGAGATAGCATTTTCATGAACAAGAGACTCTATGAATCATACCGAATCTGGAGAAAGACTTCCTGAAAACAACATTCTAAAACATGAATCCACATGGAACATCCCTTGCTACTATGAATAGAGTCATTATGGAGTAGCGTTATGTTTACGTTCCGTTCATAAGGATCATGCCAAAGAAGTAAAATTACCCTTAACATGCCTCAAGTCTTTCACACAATCCCACAATGAAGTCGTCAAACTGGTACTCCAATCCTATGACAAAGAAAGGCATTCCAAGCTTAGATGGTTCTAGTATATCACGTAATTCAAGCGATAATTGATTCTAAAATGAAACGGGCAGAATTTCCCTATATCTTAATCATCACAACACATCCAACAGCCAGTAATCAACACAACAACCTTATATGATCCTCCTTAAACTCATATCATCAACATTTAGAGATGTACAATAAAACAGTCCGACATACGCTTCGCATACGACGCCTATTGTTATATCCCGTGTCTTCGCACATTTGGAAAAAAAAAACTAGGAATAATCTTGACTTGTATGAAATAAAGTCATAATTGATTTCCTTGCAGCACATGAGTTGTTATGAAAGAATATTAGTGTGGAAGAGTCGGGAAAGTCTAAGGGCAATTTTGGAATTTTTGAAATTTGTCTCGGAAATTACAAAATAAGATCCGCAACCAATTGGGCTCAAAAAAATCATGGAATTGAGGCCCAAATTAAAGGGCATGGCCGGCCAAGCTTTGGCCCATGGCCCACATGAATTAGTCATGTGCTTGGTCATGTGACAAGTTAATAAAGAGAGTATTATATATATGTCATCACCCCTTAGAAGTTTCATGAACTAAGAAGAAGAGAAAAACAAAAGGAACAAGAGCAAGACCAAGAACCCCATTTCGGGTTTGCCATAGAAAAATTAGCCACCAAAAATCTTGTTCTAAAAATTTATATTTTGTGATTTTCCTACCAACTTGAGTAGCCTCATCAACTTGGTGTAGTTGGTTTGGGGAAAGGAGGCCTTGATTAATCAAAGTGATCACAAGTTCAAGTGAAGAAGACTAGAGAATAAGGTAAGAATTCATCCCTTATCCTTGCGTTATGAAGCCTTGTTTGTGTTGTGGCATATGAAAATGAGTTGAAAGCATAGAAATATGAAAATTCGGAAGGTAGCAAAGTTAGTGTGTATGGAAGTATATGGCCGAATATATGTAGTAAGATCATATTGAATTTATGTTGTATTATAGTTGTGATTGTTGTGGAATTTGTATTGGAAATGAAAGTAGAACGAAAATGGAAGGAAGTTGGAAATATGCATGTTGGCCGTGGGATGTATAGGGTGATGAATCATGTTGAATTTATTTTGTTTAATATGTTAGTTGTGTCGTTGCGATCGTTACGATGTAATTGGAGACTTAACGCTTTAAGTTTGAATTAGAATTGCATACATGTTGCTATATAGGAAAGTGTGCGTTTCCAACATAGTATGATGGAATTATGAAATTACATTGTTTAAGTGCTAGTTATGATGGTTGTTGATGAATTTGAGGAAGGAAAATGCGTTATGAATATGTTTATTGAAAAATGGAAGTTTTGGACGAGTTATGGCTTCGGTGGAAATTTATATATTTTGCGAATAATATGTAAAATTATATGAAATGTCTCTAAATGATGTTGGAGAGTAGATGAGTATGAAAATATGGATATTGAATTATAAACGCAAAGTAGTCGGGAAGTTGTTGCCTTATGTTGAAAGAAGACTATTCGCGTTGGTTTGTGATTCTTGTTGTGGATTAATGTTATTGGTTTGGTTGTTTGTTGGTATTTGAGCCGAGTTAAATTCTATTTATAAAGGAGGTCGTCGACAAGAATTAGCTCCAAATGAATGCCTAAAGCTTTATGGCTAATGTCACGTACGTAGACCCCAAAGTAATAACTCAAGCATTTAGAAAAATTCGGGGCGCAGTTTCCTCTCGTTTTTCTTAAACCAAAATTAGAATACCAACAAAGGCCACCTAACAACACAACATATATATATACATACGGGACCGGCCGCCGCAGCGAACGGGATCGCCCAAACACAGCATATATACGTACATCCGTACCCTAGCCCACAAACATGTCCACGTATTTCATATGACGGGACGGGGCCCCGCCGTTTTAATAATGTACATCTCGAAAATATATACCAAAATAGATAAGAAGAAGGAGCACTCCCCGAAAGAGAATAGATGGCCTAGACGGGTGGATTTGGAAACGCAGCCCCCGAAGAAAGGGGGTCAGTACGGAATATGTACCGAGTATGTAAAGCAGGGAACACGAATAACATAGTCATAACCGAAGTAAGGAGTGCAGAAAATGAGCATAAAATCCAAGATGCTAAAGTGCTTGCATTTGAAGTACAAGTCATTCAAGGGGGGGTACGGAGGCAAATAAAATAAACGGAATACCAAATGCTTTTCTTTTTGTACAACGCTCTAGCTCATGTATGTGGAAAATAGAACATTTATATGAGCGACATTAAGTGTACTCCCGATTGTCGGATCACATACCATATCACACACATACACCGCGGCCGAGAATCCGGCGGCGATACCACACATTCACGGCTACAAGTATACGCATACCGCGGCGGTATCCGCGGTCAATATCACACTTACCGCGGTCAAGTATCCAGCGGCAACATTATACATACCGCGGTCAAGTATCCAACGGTAACATTGCACTTACCGGCCCGGGACTCGGCGGAAGAGGTAGTAACGAAATACACAAGCAGAATCATAAGTAGTCATACGTATATAATTTCTTTTATTACAAACTCAAGAACCAAAGCAAACCATTCTTTTAAAAGCAAGTCAATAGTCAAGCCAGATTTATCGAATTAGTATACAATAGTTACGGAAATCGTTCTTATGTATCAGACTGTATTATAAGACCCAATGAAGTGGTCAAAATAATTATTTTATAATAGTCGGAGCAATGGTCAAAAGTTCTCTTTTCCAGATCACACAAGTACACCAAACAAGTCTACATAGGGAGATCTCGGAACGCGTGGGCCCCGCCTCGGTCAAATTGAGGCGGCGTACCCCAACTATGGTCATTGGGCCTTACGAGGTCACATATATGGGCCCACCAACACCATTTGGGAAAACTACGGGTGTTTAAGCACTTATTCCAACGAAACAAGACATTTCCAATTCAATTTCTTTGAATGAAAAAGATTCCCGAGTAGAGTCGTCCCCGAGACCCGAATTCAAACCTGTTACATCTAGGACATGCCAAGAGAAGGAAAGGTGGAGCTTTACCTTATTCGCTATCAAAACTCAATTCCCGTTTCCTCCAAAATTTGGTCACATTTACCAATGGTCATTTATAAGCTTCAAGGCTAAAATTTGAAAGTAGTGCTTGTTTATGAAAATTCTTCCCTATATAACATCCCTAAATCATCTCGGCTTAAACGACAACAACCAACCCAACAACAACATCAACAATACCAAGAATATCAATAATCGTCACAAAACACGCTATAAGATAAATAGTCTTCTTTCTACATAGTTCAATAATTTCCATCCAAACTTCACATTACCAAGCTAACATCAACATTACTCATATTCATTATCTAATTCAAAATTATTCAAACATATTTCAATAGCATCCCAAGCAACATTCATGAATTCGAGCATTCCCGCCGATTCCATATTCTATTCGAAACTCCTATAATTGCGGCAAAGCTACTGAGTCGCATCGTTTTCCCTTTCAAACTCATCAACAATAACTATAATTCACGTTCAAATCCTTACTTTCATAACTATATAAAAATCATATGAAAATCACATAATTTCCCATAATAGCATACAACCCATTTCAATGCCATTTCAAATCATTAAACCCTTATTTGCATCACCAAGGTTACAACAACATAACTAATCAACTAATGAAACTTAAATTTATCCCTCCTTCACACCAACATGGCTCACGGCCAACCTACTATTCACACACACACACACGCCATGCACACACACACCCCACTTCCATAATTCCCATCTACTTGTAATCATTATAACATGCAAACTCATCTCATAGCTCAAGAAATGGAATTCTTACCTTTTTCTTCAATTTCAACTTCGTCGCAAACGTCGCTCTTTCGCTAAACCAATTATATCACGTCGGAGAGCGTCCTAAACTTGACGAGAATTCAACAAGAATAGGATTTTTGGATCAAAGTAGAAGGCTTGGAAATTTTTTTTTTTTTTTTCTCTCTTCTTTCTCCTTGGCCGTGACCTCTTCTTTTTTTTTTTCTCTCAATTTCTCTTGAAGTTTCTACAAGTAATGGCCCTTTTTCCTTATTTATTACATGACACATAATTTCCTTGGGCTTGGGCCTTTTTCCAACCATGGCCGGCCACCCCCTTGTTTTGGGCCTTGATTTTTCCTTCTTTTTTTTTTGGCCCAACAATTTGGCTAATTTTTTGTAATTTCATGAAACAAATTTCCAAAATTCCGATTTTGTCTTTAACCTTCCTCGATAATTCCGCACCAATGTTTCCATAGTCGACATATTGATACTAGTAGATTCCAAATATGGCCTTATTTCTTACAAGCAAAGATTATTCCGAACTTTCCAACTATGCAAAAATGCCGGATATAACAGCTAACTTATGGTAAACTTGACTATTTATAGGTTTTGGACGAAAAGAGAGTTGAGTTTTGGAGAGCGTAAAAGGCGTAAAAGGTATGTAAAGCTTTCCTATTTCTCTCTTGGCATGATCTAAGTGTACTAGGATCGGATTTGCGCCTTGGAAAGTATTCGCTCTTCGGAATCCGCGTTTGAAAATGCCCCTTTTCGTTCAATAGAATTGAATCCTTTAAGTACGTTTTGATTGAGAGATTTATGCAAATGTTCATAGATTGCCTAGAAAGTAATGGAACGTCCCTCAGATCCATATGGATGATTCCATAGGCCTACTATACATGATTCCAGCCCATCGCCTCGGTTGCCCCGAGGTGGACCCACTAATTCCGATTTTACCCTTTCATGTTTATGATTGGTCTTCGAGCGGTTTTTAAGGAAACGTTTTAACTACTATTTTAACTACTAAATGAAAAATTATTTTAAATATTTCCTTAAGTCTTATAAACTATTTTGGAATATGAAAATGATCGTAGAAAGGTTATTTCTCCGTAATTCATTATGATATCCGAAACTCGCTTAATATGATTCCGCCCGATTTTATTACTTTGATTTGTTATTCGCTATGCCTCATTGAGTCTCTGGAAATCTGTACGGTATTTTTATTGCATTTAGTTTCTCACTACTCCATTCGTGGATGCCTCAATGTTTCCCACACTGAGCCCGGGCCAGGATATGTTCTCAAGCGTTTCTTCCGCGCTCCGGTGTGAGGGGCGGTATTATACGTACATGGGTTACGGTGTATGATGTGCCATGTACGCCTATGCTTTTATTTGATGATTATGCTTCATATGGCCATCGATCCGATATGCTCGTTATGATTGTGGCGCCGGTGTCGGGGGCGACCACGCTGCGATTGCCGAGCCCCTAACAGGGCCGGCTTTGGCATATGTTTTCTGCATACATGATTTATGATTTCTGATGTGCATTTTGATTATTTATGTATTTCGTTCATTCTCCGTACACTCTGTTCCGATATTGACTTTTACTTATTACAGTCTCCGCTTTACATACTCAGTACATTTTCCGTACTGACCCCCTTTCTTCGGGGGCTGTGTTTCATGCCCACAGGTACAGACGCGCGCTTTGCAGATCCGCCCGCTTAGGTCGTCTATCAGCTACTACAGCGCTCCTTTGTTCGGAGCTTACATTTTGGTACAGTCTTTTTCTGATATGTATGTACATACGGATTTCAGGGGTACGACGGGGCCTGTCCCGTCATATGTTTATGTTTTCGGTTGTAGAGGTACGTAGACATGTATAGTGGGTTACGTATATGTTTTGTGCGTTTGTGTGCATTGGGGATTGTATATATACTTTGTGACGGCACGATCGGCCTTCGTGCGTCATACTCACTTTTGTGCGTCATCTGATGATATCTTTAATTATTCTACCGGTTTATTTTGCTATTAAGCTTATGTGGGATGAGGGTACGCATGAGTGTCCAATTCGGGCACAAGTCACGGCCTACGGGGTTGGGTCGTGACAAAAGTGGTATCAGAGCGGTTAGGTCCTCGGAATGTCTACAGACCGTGTCTAGTAGAGTCCTGTTTATCGGTGTGTGTTGTGCACCACATCTATAAGCAGGAGGCTACAGGACATTTAGGAAGTTACCCTTCTTTTCTGTCTTAGATCGTGCGGTAGAACTGTATTAGTAGGATGATTCCCTCCTAACGAATCGAATTGTTGTCTTTTCAGCTATGCCTCCGAGAAAGGCGACGGCAGCCCAGAAGGGCAAGTCCACAGCACCGGGCGAGACTAGCCAGGCCCGCAGAGTCACTCGGGCCCGTACCCGGCCCCCGAGCCGGCGCCTCCGACCGGCCCGGCTCGGCGACGCCACATAGTAGAGGGGATTGGAGCAGACCCGGTTGCAGATCAGAGGGCGGCTCCACCGCCAGTTTTTAGAGCCCCAGCACCTCAGCCTCTAGCCCCACAGCCAGGGGCGGAGGACAGAGCTATGAGAGAGGCGGTGCAGTTATTGGCTAGGTGGGTGGCGAGTCGGGAGCGACGTGCGCGAGGCGGGGTGATCGAGGCACACGGGCCGGCGGTTCGAGGGCCCGTGAGTTTTTGACTGTAACCCTCCGAGTTCTTCGGGACGAAGCCCGAAGATCCCCAGGAGTTCGTTAGAGAGATGCGGCGCACCCTACGGCTGATTAAGGCATCTGCTATAGAGTCTGTTGAGTTAGCTTCGTACCGGTTGCATGATGTTGCTGCTAACTGGTTCGAGTCCTGGGAGCTATCCAGGGGTAGAGACGCTCCCCCTGCAGTCTGGGATGAGTTCACGGAGGCCTTCCTTGGCCATTTCTTGCCTCCTGAGGTGCGGAGAGCCAGAGCGGACCGATTTTTGCTGCTCGCTCGGGCGAGGCCGCAGTGTTCGGGAGTATAGTATGGAGTTTGATTCATTAGCCCGCTATGCACCTGCTATGGTAGCTGACATGTCCGACAGGATGCATCGCTATATTATGGGCCTGGATAAGTATATGATTGATAGTTGTTTGACGATGGCTGCTCAGCCAGGGATGAGTACATTGCCGTATACGGGCACGCCCAGGGTATGGAAGAACGACATAAGGGGCGTCAGCCTGATGGGGATTACGGCGAGAGCCAGCCCAAAAGGGCCAGATCGGCTGGATATACTGGAGAGTTTCAGAGTGGGCCGTCTCAGCAGCGGGGTACCAGGCGTTCTTCCCAGCCAGCCCGAAGCACACCCCCGCAGTTTTCAGGCTGGAAGTCAGGTAATGCAGGGTATTCGGAAATAGGTCAGAGCTCCAGGCCGGCTGGTTCGCAGGTGGATGGAGGTTCTGGTCAGACGAGACCACCCAGACCCCAGTGCTCGTATTGTGGGAGGCACCACCCTGGAGAGTGCTATCGCGCTACGAGTGCTGCTTTTGGGTGCGGCCGTCAAGGCCATGCGTAGAGAGTGTCCGTATAGGCGGTCGGATGGCGTGGCTCGGCCTACGGGGTCAGCTGTGGGTTCATCGTCTTCTTCTGTAGCTAGACGCCCGCCACGGAGCGAGATGTGCGAGAGGTCGGCGGGCCGCGGTAGAGGCCGTGGCGGAGCTTCCGGTTCGGGCGGTCCTTCGAACCGCATTTATGCTCGGCGGTCGACAGGATTCGGAGACGCCACCACATGCGGATGCAGGTACATTATCATTCCTTTCTCGAAATATATTTGTATCGACCGGTTTAGATTCTATTTTGTGGTATATTTTCTTCTCCGAGTCACTAATAGAATTGGGATAGTACCCGCCCGAATAGAACCGCTAATATAGTTGTCTATGTAATGAAAAGGTGAATAGTTCCGATTTAGAAAGCTGATACGAAAAAGGTATAATCAGAAAATGAAAGACCCTCCCTGAATCGAGTAGGACCCACTACAAAAATCTTCCGAAATTTTGTTAAGATCCCAACCTTCCTTAAACCACGTGACAAGCTCGTACGGGGTAGAGGATGCGATCATATCAGCACGGATGCACAAAAATTTGCTAAAGTCCCGAGGTTAAGCGTGCTAAGGTCAGAACAATTCTGGGATGGGTGACCCCCTGGGAAGTGAACAAAAATTTTCGCAAGTGTAGATATGAGAGTCAAATGGGCAGTGTGGGGTAACCCAAAGGAAATTAGAATATCCGGAGTGATTAGGAAACCCGAAAAAGGTCAAGTGGACTAAGACCAATAAGCCGGTAAAGGAGAAGATGGCACAACGATGTTTGGGGATTGAAAGAAAGCGGGTACGTAAAAAGGAACTCCTCCCCGAATTATTTATACACCCCTCTATAGTTAATTTAACATTCGGGGACGAATGTTCTAAAGGGGAGGATGTTATATCCCGTGTCTTCGCACATTTGGAAAAAAAAAACTAGGAATAATCTTGACTTGTATGAAATAAAGTCATAATTGATTTCCTTGCGTGCACATGAGTTGTTATGAAAGAATATTAGTGTGGAAGAGTCGGGAAAGTCTAAGGGCAATTTTGGAATTTTTGAAATTTGTCTCGGAAATTACAAAATAAGATCCGCAACCAATTGGGCTAAAAAAAAATCATGGAATTGAGGCCCAAATTAAAGGGCATGGCCGGCCAAGCTTTGGCCCATGGCCCACATGAATTAGTCATGTGCTTGGTCATGTGACAAGTTAATAAAGAGAGTATTATATATATGTCATCACCCTTAGAAGTTTCATGAACTAAGAAGAAGAGAAAAACAAAAGGAACAAGAGCAAGACCAAGAACCCCATTTCGGGTTTGCCATAGAAAAATTAGCCACCAAAAATCTTGTTCTAAAAATTTATATTTTGTGATTTTCCTACCAACTTGAGTAGCCTCATCAACTTGGTGTAGTTGGTTTGGGGAAAGGAGGCCTTGATTAATCAAAGTGATCACAAGTTCAAGTGAAGAAGACTAGAGAATAAGGTAAGAATTCATCCCTTATCCTTGCGTTATGAAGCCTTGTTTGTGTTGTAGCATATGAAAATGAGTTGAAAGCATAGAAATATGGAAATTTGGAAGGTAGCAAAGTTAGTGTGTATGGAAGTATATGGCCGAATATATGTAGTAAGATCATATTGAATTTTATGTTGTATTATAGTTGTGATTGTTGTGGAATTTGTATTGGAAATGAAAGTAGAACGAAAATGGAAGGAAGTTGGAAATATGCATGTTGGCCGTGGGGTGTATAGGGTGATGAATCATGTTGAATTTATTTTGTTTAATATGTTAGTTGTGTCGTTGCGATCGTTACGATGTAATTGGAGACTTAACGCTTTAAGTTTGAATTAGAATTGCATACATGTTGCTATAGGAAAGTGTGCGTTTCCAACATAGTATGATGGAATTATGAAATTACATTGTTTAAGTGCTAGTTATGATGGTTGTTGATGAATTTGAGGAAGGAAAATGCGTTATGAATATGTTTATTGAAAAATGGAAGTTTTGGACGAGTTATGGCTTCGGTGGAAATTTATATATTTTGCGAATAATATGTAAAATTATATGAAATGTCTCTAAATGATGTTGGGATGATGTTGGAGAGTAGATGAGTATGAAAATATGGATATTGAATTATAAACGCAAAGTAGTCGGGAAGTTGTTGCCTTATGTTGAAAGAAGACTATTCGCGTTGGTTTGTGATTCTTGTTGTGGATTAATGTTATTGGTTTGGTTGTTTGTTGGTATTTGAGCCGAGTTAAATTCTCGGGGCGTCATATTTATAAAGGAGGTGCTGCCGAAATTTTGTCAGACAAGAATTAGCTCCAAATGAATGCCTAAAGCTTTATGGCTAACTTATGGTAAACTTGACTATTTATAGGTTTTGGACGAAAAGAGAGTTGAGTTTTGGAGAGCGTAAAAGGCGTAAAAGGTATGTAAAGCTTTCCTATTTCTCTCTTGGCATGATCTAAGTGTACTAGGATCGGATTTGCGCCTTGGAAAGTGTTCTGCTCTTCGGAATCCGCGTTTGAAAATGCCCCTTTTTCGTTCAATAGAATTGAATCCTTTAAGTACGTTTTGATTGAGAGACTTATGCAAATGTTCCTAGATTGCCTAGAAAGTAATGGAACGTCCCTCAGATCCATATGGATGATTCCATAGGCCTACTATACATGATTCCAGCCCATCGCCTCGGTTGCCCCGAGGTGGACCCACTAATTCCGATTTTACCCTTTCATGTTTATGATTGATCTTCGAGCGGTTTTTTTAAGGAAACGTTTTAACTACTATTTTAACTACTAAATGAAAAATTATTTTAAATATTTCCTTAAGTCTTATAAACTATTTTGGAATATGAAAATGATCGTAGAAAGGTTATTTCTCCGTAATTCATTATGATATCCGAAACTCGCTTAATATGATTCCGCCCGATTTTATTACTTTGATTTGTTATTCGCTATGCCTCATCGAGTCTCTGGAAATCTGTACGGTATTTTTATTGCATTTAGTTTCTCACTACTCCATTTGTGGATGCCTCAATGTTTCCCACACTGAGCCCGGGCCAGGATATGTTCTCAAGCGTACTTCTGCATTGTTCGCCGCGCTCCGGTGTGAGGGCGGGTATTATACGTACATGGGTTACGGTGTATGATGTGCCATGTACGCCTATGCGATATTTGATGATTATGCTTCATATGGCCATCGATCGATATGCTCGTTATGATTGTGGCGCCGGTGTCGGGGCGACCACGCTCGATTGCCGAGTCCCTAACGAGTAGGCCGGTTTGGCATATTTTTCTACGCATACATGATTTATGATTTCTGATGTGCATTTTGATTATTTATGTATTTCGTTCATTCTCCGTACACTCTGTTCCGATATTGACTTTTACTTATTACAGTCTCCGCTTTACATACTCAGTACATTTTCCGTACTGACCCCCTTTCTTCGGGGGCTGTGTTTCATGCCCACAGGTACAGACACGCGCGCTTTGCAGATCCGCCCGCTTAGGTCGTCTATCAGCTACTACAGCGCTCCTTTGTTCGGAGCTTACATTTTGGTACAGCCTTTTTCTGATATGTATGTACATACGGATTTCAGGGGTACGACGGGGCCCTGTCCCGTCATATGTTTATGTTTTCAGTCTGTAGAGGTCTGTAGACATGTATAGTGGGTTCTGTATATGTTTTGTGCGTTTGTGTGCATTGGGGATTGTATATAGATACTTTGTGACGGCCTGATCGGCCTTCGTGCGTCATACTCACTTTTGTGCGTCATCTGATGATATCTTTAATTATTATACCGGTTTATTTTGCTATTAAGCTTATGTGGGATGAGGGTACGCATGAGTGTCCAATTCGGGCACAAGTCACGGCCTACGGGGTTGGGTCGTGACACCTATACACCTCCTTCTTTCAAATACACCAAGTATAACAATCCCAACATAATCTCAACATCAACTACTATCCATACAACAAGATTTTAGCTCAAAAACATATTAACAATATAACTCAAGTTAGATTACAACTCAAAATAGCATCAAGTTCATATTTGAACCTTTCCTCCAAATTCCTTCTCTCCAACCCTAGCATAACTATCACATAAACTCATAAACATGGAAATAAGATGAAATCTTACCTCAAGAACTCATGAAAACTTCAATTTCAAAATCGCTTCACCTTGAAGTATCTTCCAAAGCTATTACAAGAAGGAAAAACAAGTTCTAACAACTCTTTGGAACCCATTAGCCCTTGATTTTCACTTTTAATCCTTGATTTCACTTGGGAAGTTGATTACATATGTTGGAGAAGTTTCTAAAGGTGAGGAAATGAAGGAAAAATGAGATAAAAAGGATGGGGTACGAAATATAACATAAAAAAAAAATCTGGCACCGACTTAAATTTTACGGTCCAATTTTACGGACCGTAAAAAATTATATGGTCCGTATAATGGTCACAGAATACCCTCCCTCACTGTTACCATTATACGGTGGGGGTTGGTACATTCTACGGGCCGTAGAACATTCTGCGGTGTGCATAGTTGGTCCCTAATGCCAAACTTCATCGAAACATATTTTTGTCGATTCGTTTAACCTCTAATCCTTCCATCACCTATTAAGCATGAACTTAAACCCTCGTATACTCAGGTTGAACACATCTAATCTCACATATCCTAAAAAATAACTCCATTTTTCAAATCTATAGCAACCAACGCATGAAGAAACTTAACGTACGAAAGCACGGAGTGTAACAGTTGGGTACGCTTAAAGAAGAAAGTGTAAAAAATGGACTATGTGATATGACAGAGTTCCGTGAGGTTCATGATCAGCGACTAGTGAGAAATAAATTTTAGGTAACCGACATGTTAAGGCTTATGGAAGTGGCTTGTGTGGTACACAATTGGAAAATTTCGTAACACTCTTCAGTGGATGAGTTAGTGTGGTTTAAGGGAAAGGAATTGTGGAAATCCCTATTATGTGAAGGCTAGAGTTATACTTTCGAGATGAGACCGTATTCGTGGTAGTGTACTACGTTGTAAGTAATAATGACTGGATAGCTTGGGTGAGCACTTTTTGGATATTAAGGACTTGGGAGTAATTGCGTAAGGCTTAGAGCAGTAGTTGTAAGATTTGATACTGTCAGAATTGTCATGGGCATATCGAGGTGTTATAATGAGAGATTTGATGGTTTTTTTTTCTTTCCTTTCCAAAAAAAGGGTATTATATGAGGCTACAGGTTTTGCGTCGTAAATTTCAGGGTTGCATCAGATTTGCGTATTGGGTAAAGGTTGAGCAACATGAAGATTGCCATCATAAGATATAGTGTCTTCGGTACTAAATTGACAACTTGGATAAGACTCAGCTTTTGGAGTCGAGGGTGGGATACATAATTGATTATGCGTGAGGAAAAGAATAGAATTAGCCACCGTAGATGTGTGATAGGACTGTGATTGGGTTCGAAAAGCTGGAGTCAATTCGAGTGACTATCGGTAGTATTCAGGGGTTGTGCACTCAATCCGGGTCAGGATTGTTCGATTAGAGGTTCATGGACTATGTTTATATTTCCAGAAGGACTTATAGGTTTCCTCGCAAATCACCTTCACAGATTCGATAAGTTTCAGTTCAGATTTGAGGTATGACAGGTTCTTGAGCTTTATCAGGGTTTACGAGTGGACTTGATGATATTTTACTGAGATCATCTACTTGGACAAATGTGATGGTTTACGTCGGTACTTGGTAATGAACTGAGGAGGTACTATGGTCGCGAGAGGTCTTTAGAGTGACCAGATGGTTTCCTACGGACTTGGCTCTGTGAGGTATTCAGTGGCATGCTTCATGTATTATGATTTGAAGGTTTAAGAAGACTTGGAATTAGCGAAGTCGGCTATGAGTAAGATCAGTTTGATGGAATTGCTTAGAGTTGCTTCGATAAAGAAAGGATTCTTTTTTGTCAAGAGTAAGTCATGGTTTCAAGCTTGTGTTTATGTGTTTCTAAGAAATCGTGGTGCTAAGAAAGGCTTTAGAAGTGTGAAAGAAAGGTTAGCGGAATCAAAATATTTTACCGGTTCAGAGTGGGCTATGATTGTGTCTGTATCTAAAGGTTTGTGTTATTTTAAAGAATGTTTGTGGGACCTATCGATCACGTTCAGAGGTATGGATACATCAAATCAGAGAATTCCAGCAAAGGCAGTTCTTATATTTGGGGATCAGCTGTGAGAGAAATTCTAGTATGGAAATATGAAAATTGAGTCTTTTAGCCAAGTCAGAGGAAGTTTTGACTAATAAGGTGAGTGGACAGTGATTTTGGCGTACTTCTGCCGTGGAGGTTTTCATGTGATTATAATAAAGATTCCTTGGTTATCATCAGCTTTCATACTCTTTTTCCTCATTCGCGAACGAACGATTATTTAATTGGTATATGGTGTAACAAACCGCTTGGTCGTTATAGTGATTTTGACCCATTTACCCCCATTGACCCTTCTTCATGCCCTATTAGCATGATTTTGATCGGCAAGGATGGGTGGCACGGTTCTCGAGGTAATCGGGTGAGTTTTATGATGACTTATGAGAAATAAAGCCTTGAAGTGAAAAAAAGTTGGACCGATAGTTGACTTTTGGGTAAACAGACCTTTTTCGGAAGTTCGTCGATTTTGAGAGGTCTGAATGGTCGATTATGAATTTGTGGGATGTTCAGTTTGGTTTCCGAGGCACTTGGGAGAGTTTTGAGTTATTCGTTGGAAGTTGGTCTTTGGCCATTGGGTGTTTACCCTGTCAATTATACCTCCGTTCGAAATTCCAAGTCCACGAGTGAGTCCGTAGCATGTTTTTATGTATGTTTACATGTCTCCTTTGCATATATAATGTCTCGGGTGATTGTCGGGTTTTGGGAAGAAGTTGATGAAAAACCAGCAAATGGATGGCGTCTGATATCTCACTGGGGCGAGCAATCGTACGCCACATCAGAACCGCCTTAGCGAGGCCTCGTTCGCTGGCGCGAGTTAGTTTGATCCTTATGGAATCCACTCTAGCAGACGGAGCTCCACTAGAGTGGGGGCGCTGTAGCAATTAGTGGATCACGCTGGTAGATTCGCCGTAGCGGACCCCTTACCGCTGCAGCGGAAAGCGCAGAAACAGATTCTATTTAATGCTTAGTGAAACCCTTTCATTTTCCATTCCAAATATTATTTCTCCTAAGTGTCTCTAAGGCAATTTGAAGAGGTTCTAGGTGGATTCTTCTAGGGGTAAGTCTTTCTAACCTTGATTTCCTTTATTTACCTTTCCTAAGCTTGAATCTATAGTAGAAATTCTAGAGAATCAAAGGAAGAAGATGGGTTTCAACATTTACTTTATTATTTGATATTTAGTCTTCCAATACGAGATTTGTTGATGGATTTGACTAATCTAAGCATGGAATTTGATGAAATAGTAACCAATAGGCTTGAATCTTCCATTCTAGTTGAGAAATTGAAAGATTGAAAGTTAGGGTTTATACCCAAAATTGGGGGTTTTCCTTGAATGATGAATTGATCAATACTTGGGTTAATGTAGCAATTGGGGAGTAGAATTGAACTTCTAGAACATTGAGTTACCTATTCCATCTTTGAAATGCCCGTTTTACCCTTGTGGGCCCGTTTCTCCCTTTTACGTAGTTGAATTTTGTCACATCCCAAATTGGGGATTGTGCGGGCACCTACCCTTTATCCACCTGGTAGGCGAACCACTCCCTTAATCAACATTCAACAGCAATAAAATAACCCAACCAACATAAATATCTAACAAGTCAGAAATAGATAAGCAAATAAGTGCGGAAATATTACATCAATCCCAAAATTTGGTCTAGGCCATACAAGAGCCACTATATAACTAAAAGTCTGAATACATAGTCTCAAAATCAAATACAGTCTCAAAAGTTGCGAATAAGACAAGTAAAATAGGAGGAGTCATCCGGTTGCGGATCTGGCCATGTGCTCACCCTAGATGCTCGTCAGCAATGCCTCAAAAGTCAGTCTCAAGGGGAAGAAGTCGATTAGCCACGTAGTCTGCACTCATAAAAGAATGTTGCAAGGTAGAATCAGTATAATGACACGTACTGAGTAGGCCCCATAGGCTGACAACAGTTAGGTAACATATATATAAGTAAGAGACTAAAAGATAAACATGCTCACAACAAGTACAATCAACAATGTCCAAGAACGGAATCACAATCGCTAAATATCAAGTCCAAATGTCACCATAAGTACCGAATACCCAGTCCAAATGCCTCCACAAGCATAGATCACCAAGTTCGAATATCACCACAAATACAAGTACCAAGTCCAAATCAAACAGTACGAATCTATAAATAAGAATGAAATACAATACAACGATATATACACGCGCCAGGACGAATACCTCCACGCCTGCTAGTCATGACCCATGGGGGACCAGCAAAGTCTATATACCTGCTGTGGCGCATAGCCCGATCCCATATCTATTACGGAACGTGCAACTCGGTCCAATATATGTTGCAGAACGTTCAACCCGGTCCAATATATATGTTGTGGCGCGCAACCCGATCTCAATGTACAAGTATGAATGCATGCATGACATCAATAATGACAATAGTATGTCAATGCCATATCAGGCCACACATGGATACCTATCACAAGAATCTATCAATATCAACAGTGTTACACATGGGCACATGTCACGAGGAACTATCAATATCAAGTCTAGTATTACAAACGAGGCAACAAGACAATAGATCACAACAAGGCAACAAGCCACAATTAAACAGCAGTACAAACCTAAGTAATCCATCCCAACTTCATACCCAAAGGTGTAACATGCTTTCTCCAACAATCACTAACTCTACATATGCCTCGCTAACTGAAGTCTAACCATAAGGTAAACCGTAACCTACCTGGTAGTCGAGCAGGAGCCACGAACAATCAAACCTTTGCCTTGCCCTTTCGTTGCGCCTCCAAATACTCAAAGTCTAATTGTATTCGAATTCCATATTAGAAATCATAAAGAACAACACCCATGTTGCTAAACTTATCATTTGGGTCAAATTCAACTATGGAGAAAGGGGAAAACGGGCCCACAAAGGTAGAACGGTCATTTCGAAAGTGAAATATGCAATTCCATGTTCTAGGAGCTCAATCCTACTAAAAAATTGCTAAAATAACTCAAGAATAGGCTAATTTCGAGATTCAAGTGAAATCCCCCAATTTTGGGTATGAACCCTAATTTTTCAATCTTCAAATTAATCAACCGAAATGGAAGATTCAAGTCTATTAGCTATGACATCATCAAATTCTATGATTAGATTATTCAAACCCATCAACAATTTCCATTTAGAAAGATTAGAACTCATTTCAAGAAATTATCATCAAAACCCATTTTCTCTTTTTGATTCGAATGGATTTCTAGAATGGATTCAAGCTTAGGAAAATTAAATCAATGGATACTAGGTTAGGGAACTTACCACAATAAAGAATTAGCCAAGAGCCCCTCAATTTGACCCAAATATGCTTAGAAAGTGATGAATGAAATGATCGGGGTTTAAGGGTTTTATCCTACCCTTTAATGATTCTGATATCACGCAATCTCGGTACAGCGGTCACGAGTCCGCTGCAGCGGGCTTGCTGCAGCACTTCCGCTACCCGCTATAGCGGGTATAGCGGCCAAAACCCCGCTATAGCGGCCAAAACACTGCTATGGCGGGCCTGGTACCGCTATAACGGACACTACACACCACAAAAATCTGATTTTTCACAAGTTCAACTCCGAAATCCGACCATCACCCTAGACCTCACAGATACAAACCAAACATGCATACACATTTTAAAATAAGCTACGGACTCACTCGTGGTCTCGAAATTTCCAATGGAAGTCTATTTGACTGGGTCAACACCCAATGGCCAAAGATCAACTTTCCAACCAATAACCAAAAATGCTTCCAAGTGCCTTGGGAACCGAACCAAACATCCTACCAAGTCACAATTAAACATCTGGACCTCTCGAAATCGACGGATTCCCTAAAAAGGTCTGTTTACCCTAAAGTCAACTATTGGTCAAACGTTTTTCATTTTCAACTCTATATCACACAAGTCATCATAAACCACGCTGGATGACTTGTGTGATATAGAGTTGAAAGTGAAAGGGTTCAAATCATACTCATAGGGCTCAGGGAAGGGTCAACGGGGATAAAAGGGTCCAAAACACTATAACGACCAAACATGTTGTTACATCAGATACCCATTAAACCATCGCTCGTTCTCGAGGGACAAGGAAAGAAACCGGGGAAAGTACCTGAGTCAACAAACAACTAGGGATATCTGGTACATATATCTGACTCGGTCTCCCATGTGGCGTCCTCAACGGGATTGTCACACCCCGACGAGAGTATGAGGGGCTCCGCCTCGTAGGCCGGAAACCACCTGACTTAACAGTTACTTTAAACATCAGATACCGTAACTCAAAGAACACCTACACGCAGAAAAGACCCAATATAGAAATATCCGATAATCCAACATCTCTATACATATGCGAACCGGCAAGTTCACCACAACATCACAAGTATCATAAGACGGCAAGGCTAATAAGAGAGTATTACAGACCAAAACAATGCCCACAAGACCATATACAATACTTACATACCCCACTATATCTATGAGCCTCTAAGAGTGTACATATGAACATATATTACATTAACAGAAAAATACCAAAATATAGCAAGTCAGGAGTAGTGGCACTTGCTAACAACACTGAAGCTGGAAAATCCTACTGCGGTCGCTCCTTAATGACCCTGTCAGAGCCTGCAAAGACGAAATACAGTGGCCCGTGCGATGGGACGTTAGTACGGATAAAGGTACTGGTATGTAAGGCTGGAATCAATAACATAAGCAAGACGGAGATATAAAGAGATTAGAAGTAACCTGTCATCTGAGAACATACAATATACAATGCATGGGTTTAAAATCATATGCAAGCATATACATATATATAAATAGTATCATCATCATAACGTGCCCGGCCTTTTCAGGTCTTGATGTATAAGTACCCGGCCCTTTCGAGACTCAGTGTGTAAGTACCAACTGATCAGTGGTTGCACAATAGGTGTCGTACCCAGCCGACTACGGCGCGGCTCGGTGTAGTAAAATAGTGCATATATATATATATATATATATATATATATATATATATATATATATACACAATGCATAATAAGTCAATGATGTAACAACGGCGTTTCGGAGTGACATAAGGTCGTAACCTCCGAATGAATTACGGAATTCATATCGGATCCAAGGAAACAACTTAATGATAATAAACATGATACTCTTTCAAGAACCAGTCAAATATTTAAGGCATTGAGATTGGAAATACAAGGCATGGGAGTGGAGTGAATTTGTTATGGAATGCTCATGTTCATATTCTAGTTGGATTCGTGCCAAAGAAAGAGAGAAACGAACACCTTACATACCTTATCCACCAAGCCACCGCTTAAAGAATCCCTTACTCCGATGCTTCCCCTTCATCCGAACCTATATATATCGACAAAAACATCTTTAATCATACTTTCATCAGATTTCCATAAACTTATAAGCACTACTTACTGAAGACTAATTTGGGTCACGAAAATTTGGGTAGCATCTCCCCTATATCATCCACTTCCTCCAAATACCAAAACAACTCCCAAATAATACCACCAACATCAACAACGGTATCATCAAGATTCTACAAGATAAATATGTATATTTTCATCCAAAACTCTCTTCAAACTTCAATCCATAAGCCAACAACACCAACACAATAATTGTAACTCTTATTCTCATAAATATTCCTAAATCAACATTAATAAATAGAAATTCACACCTTACCTTCACTAGAATAGGAAGATCTTCAATCTCTACTTGAATCCGGGCTAACTCCAACGCAAAACAAAATTATAATCGCGACTACATGCCGCCAGAACCTCGATTAATACTCCGTCACTCAAAATTACTCAAAATCCTCACTTTTATGGTGTATATATGCCCTCATATGCTTGCCGATTTTTTGGAACATTTGGTAACTTTTTATGAAGAAAAATTAGGGTTTTGCCCCTTATATAGTGGATTAGAGTCGGTTGGCACCGACTCTAAAATGCCTTCTGCACATTCGCGTTGCCTTAGGGCGTGTTCGAGCAGAGTTGGCCGGTGCTACTCTGTGCGTTCGGGCCACCCTTTGGAGCATTCATGCAGGGTTAAGCCCTACACTGGTAGTCAATCCTAAAATGCCCATAATTCTCTATTCTGATGTCTGATCGACGTACAGTTTATTGCGTTGAAAACTAGACTTCCCAAACTTCAATTTAGGCTTTTATTTCACTTCAAAACTCCTCATATACCATAAGATATTCCTCCCTCAAGTAGGGCCAAAATTACCCCTCCTATTTGCTCCAAAATCCAACAAACTTAATTTCCTTGATTCACTTGCCCTCCAATCCTTCCATAGATTATTATATAAACTTAAACCCTCATAAACATAAGATAGGCGTATCTAATCTCATATACCTCCTGAAGGGTAACTCAAATCTCAACATACAAAACTATAGGGTGTAAAGATTCCCCCCCCCCCCCCCAATTAAAAACATTCATCCTCGAATATTGGAATACTTAAGGTATAATCATGTATTTCAAATCCTAACGAACTTTAGTAAAGTATCTTTTGCAATTAGAGCATTGCTAATTTCCCACCTACCACAACTTCCAATTTATATGTCTACCGTACTCAAGGACACATAAACATACTCTAATTAGAATGATATTTTCCATCACATTTATTCTCAAGGGGTTAAATGTGACTTTTACCTTGTAAGGATTCCTCCAGAATAGTGTCATCTGTGGCAGGGAATAAATGGGGATACTTGGACTTCATTTCCGCTTCAGCTTCCCACGTCATCTCTTCCCTCTCTTTACTCCTCCATATAACCTTTACTAAAGTCACATCTTTGTTTCTTAGTCTGCGGACTTGTCTGTCGAGAATAGCAATTGGTTCTTCCTCGTATGTCAGATTTTCTGTAACTTGTATGTCGGAAACAGGTACGATTCTGGAGGGAACTCTAATACATTTCCTCAGCATGGATACATGAAAAACTGGATGAACCGTGTAGTTCTGATGGCAGTTCCAATTCATAAGCCACCTGGCCTATCTTTCGGAAAATCTTATAAGGTCTGATATATCAGGGACTGAGCTTCCCTTTGTTACCAAATCGCATTACGCCCTTCATAGGTGATATTTTAAGAAACACCAAATCACCTACCTGGAATGTTATATCCCGTATTTTGCACGTTGGAATATTTTTAAGTTGGTTGCGACGAGTTATGGACAAGGCTATTTTTTTTCCGACCTTGCCTTAAGGCATAAGTTGCTTATGAAATTATTGACATGGAATATTAAGGAAAATTTGGGGTCAAAATTTAATTTTGAAAACTTAATAATTCATGAAAAATAAGGCCAAGTGGCCGGCCAAGGGGGGTGTGGGCCATAGGGCCACATGTGTTAATTATATATGGTAATAAAAGATGATAAATTGATCATTTTTCATCATCTTCAACACTTGAGAAAATTCAAGAAACTTGGAGAACAACAAGAGAAGGCCATTCGGCCAAGATGAGCAAAAATTGAGGTCAAAAAATTGATCACAAAAAAAAAATAGTTTCTTCTAGCAAATCAACCAATTGGAAGGTCCTCGTTAACGTGGAGTGGTTGTTGAAGCAAGCAAATCATTCGTTGTTGCAATTTACCAACTTTGGCCGAGGGTGAAGTCAAGTGGAAGAAGGTGAGGTTAATCTTCTTTACATGTTTTATAGGTGGTTGTGCATGTTGTGATATGTAGAAATGAATGAAGTTCATGATAATATGATGGCATATGATCTTATTTACCGAGTCCCTCACTAGAGGGCCGGGACACGCTATGTGCGCATATGATATCTGATATTGACATGCATGATTTATGTTTCAGGAGTAAGCATTCTGGCATTATGATTATTATACTTAAAGCATTTTGACATTCTGATTATTATACTTATTTTATGTACTACTTATGCACGATCTGTATTTCAGATGCAAGCCCTTCGGTATCCTGGTTATTGTGCTTACTTTTTGTACTCCTCACTTCGGTTATGACCTCATTTTCTGTATTTCATGCTTTACATACTCAGTACATATTCCGTACTGACCCCCTTTCTTCGGGGGCTGCGTTTCATGCCGCGCAGGTACAGGTGTACGTTCTGGTGATCCGTCAGCCTAGGACATCTATTCCGCTGTTTGGAGTGCTCCCTTGATCCGGAGCCTACATTTTTAGTACAGACATTTCTATTATTTGTATATATGTTTGTTCATGGGTACGGCGGGGCCCTGTCCCGTCATATGATTCTGTTATTGCCCTTAGAGGTCTGTAGACATGTATGCGTGGGTTGTGGGTAGCCACTGTTTGGCTATGTCTGTATGATTTGTGATCTGGACGTCCCCCGTATTATGATAGCCTTACCGGCTTATGTACGTTATGTATATGTGTATACGTGACAGCTTTGGGGTGACGTTTTAGTTTGCTGTATGTATAAGATCTGCTTATGCTAGATATGGTCTGACGTTTGATCTTTGTATATGTATAAGTTATTTGTGTGCTGTTTCAGTTAATGGGTGTGTACGGGTGCCCAGCTCAGGCACTAGTCACGGCTACGGGGTTGGGCGGCGTGACGAAGTGGTATCCGAGCGATTCGTCCACGGAATGTCTACGAGCCGTGTCCGGCAGAGTCTTGTTTATGGTGTGAAGCCGGCCACACTTATAAACATGAAGCTGCGGGGCATTTAGGAATCAGTGACCTTTCTTCTATCTTAGATCGTGCGATAGAGCCAGAGTCTAGGGAAGATCACCACGTCACCTTCTCCCTGCAGTGGTACGGATTGACGACAGATGAAGAGACCGGCCGGATAGCGGGGGCGCCAAGAAGGCCCCTAGAGTATCTTCAGGACCTCAGGCTCCAGGGCCCAGCAGGAGGAGCCCCAGCTATTCTATCGAGACTGATCCCCGGAGGATCTGCGACGATTCCTCGAGTCCCGACTCCCGGTGAGGAGGACCACCCGAGAGGACGACTACGACACGGATCCGTCCGAGTATTCGACGGGGGCACCGGGGAGGAGCTTCCCGAGATCGTGCCGATTGCTCCTATGGTGGAGCACTATGTTAGGCGCTCCCTCGGTGAGCGTTACGGTTATTCCGACCCCTATCCCGGCCGTCGGTGAACCGAGGAGTTGCGAGCTATCTATATCCCTCGGATTCGGATGAGGGAGATGACGATGGAGTACACTTCACCCTATAGCCCATCGGATCGGGAGACCGATCGTACACAGTATATGAGTTCCTATCGGAGTTTGTTCCATGTATGTGTGTATTTGTCGTATGATTGTTACTTAATAGCGGTAGCGTAAATTTAAGGGCTGATAATCAAGTATTCATAAGTCATGGCGATTAAGGTGTGTTCACCACTATAGTGGATCTGGAAGTCGAGGACGGAAGGTAGTCGTATCCGTAGGCGAAAAGTGAATATAGAGGATTGAGAAGGGTAAAGTAGTAATTGTGTCATGAGAGCGTTTTGAAATCTGTTAAGACTTCAACTTACTCCGTGAGTTGTGTCTTTGAGGGTCATACGGTGGGGTGAACACTATCGGACGAGCGTTAAAGCGTCGTATTTCATCAGAGTTCCAAAGTTAAGCGTGCTGGAGCGAGAGAAATTTTGGGATGGGTGACCCCCTGGGAAGTATATTAAAAGTCCTATAAATTCGGATATAAGAGATGAGTGAGAAGCTAGAGTAACCTAAGGAAAATTAGCGTATACAGAGTGGGCCGAAACCTTAAGAGGTCGTGTAGGATGGGGCAGATTAGACCGGTGAAAAGAAAAAAGGGAGCATTACAGTTCTAGAATTAGGGGTACAAATGTTACAAAGCAAACTGATGCTGTTTTCGCTACAGGTTAAGCTTGGGAAGTACTAACACAATGATAATCGGAAAAAGGATGGAAGTGAGTAGATGAACGGCCAGGGGATCAGAATGTCAGAATAAAAGTGCCGCCTAAGTGAGACTGGAAATACGAAAATAGGGCAAGGTATAATCGGGTAATAGTATAAGTACACCCCTAAAGGGGGGAAGCGAGTGCGAGAGATGCAAGTGTAAGATGAAGACAATTGACACCACAATATATTCGATACGGATGCTTGGACTACGAGTAGGATTCCTTGCCTAGACGAATCAGTAGGATCCAAAAGCCAGAAAAGGGGGGTTATAAGATGACTTAAGCAAGGTGATCAGAACTGGCAGGTTGCTAAAAGAGGATAAGTTCGTATGCTAATTCCTTCAGAATTATACTAGCTGAAGATAGTTAAGCCGGGAGCGGCCATGTAAAGTTATTATATAAGGGGACTTCGTCGCTACTTGATAATTAACTCCAAGGACAAAGACTAAGAGCAAAAGGTAGAGTGACAGTTAAAGTCTTTCAAAGGAATCGAGAAGAGATACATGAGGCTCGGTATGGCAGAAAGTGCGGGTTACCTACGGGTTAATTTGATGTTGAAAAAAAAAAAACTAAGTTAATCAGCCCAGATATGATTCAACAAGCCATTGATAAGGTAAGACTTGTTCGGGGAAAGGTTATTAACAGCTCAGAGTCAACAGAAGTCATACACAGATAGTTGACGTTGACATTTGGAGTTCCAGATTGGCGAATGAGCATTCTTGAAGATATCACCCATGAAAAGCGTAACGAGGTTCGATAAGAAGGAAAAGCTTAGCTTGAGATATATTGGGCCTTATTACATGGTCTGTAAGGTAAGGAGGTTGCGTACTAAAGACGCGGCTCTTGTTAAGGTATTGTAGCGGAATAATATCAGGAGAAGATGACTTGGAAAGCCGAAGAGGAGATGAAGAAGAAATATGATTGGTAGATAAGACTGCATGTTATGGCAATAAAGGAGACCCCCCCCCCCCCGAGATCCGTAGAACACCTTATGAGGCTAGTTGAACATTCGAGGACGAATGTTCTAAAGGGGGAAGGATGTTATATCCCGTATTTTGCACGTTGGAATATTTTTAGGTTGGTTGCGACGAGTTATGGACAAGGCTATTTTTTTTCCGACCTTGCCTTATGGCATAAGTTGCTTATGAAATTATTGACATGGAATATTAAGGAAAATTTGGGGTCAAAAGTTAATTTTGGAAACTTAATAATTCATGAAAAATAAGGCCAAGTGGCCGGCCAAGGGGGGTGTGGGCCATAGGGCCACAAGTGTTAATTATATATGGTAATAAAAGATGACAAATTGATCATTTTTCATCATCTTCAACACTTGAGAAAATTCAAAAAACTCGAGAACAACAAGAGAGGCCATTCGGCCAAGATGAGCAAAAATTGAGGTCCAAAAATTGATCAAAAAAAAAAATAGTTTCTTCTAGCAAATCAACCAATTGGAAGGTCCTCGTTAACGTGGAGTGGTTGTTGAAGCAAGCAAATCGTTCGTTGTTTCAATTTACCAACTTTGGCCGAGGGTGAAGTCAAGTGGAAGAAGGTGAGGTTAATCTTCTTTACATGTTTTATAGGTGGTTGTGCATGTTGTGATATGTAGAAATGAATGAAGTTCATGATAATATGATGGCATATGATCTTATTTACCGAGTCCCTCACTAGAGGGCCGGGACACGCTATGTGCGCATATGATATCTGATATTGACATGCATGATTTATGTTTCAGGAGTAAGCCTTCAGGCATTCTGATTATTATACTTAAAGCATTTTGACATTATGATTATTATACTTATTTTCTGTACTACTTATGCACGATCTGTATTTCAGATGCAAGCCCTTCGGTATCCTGGTTATGGTGCTTACTTTCTGTACTCCTCACTTCGGTTATGACCTCGTTTTCTGTATCTCATGCTTTACATACTCAGTACATATTCCATACTGACCCCCTTTCTTCAGGGGCTGCGTTTCATGCCGCGCAGGTACAGGTGTACGTTCTGGTGATCCGTCAGCCTAGGACATCTATTCCGCTGTTTGGAGTGCTCCCTTGATCCGGAGCCTACATTTTTGGTACAGACATTTCTATTATTTGTATATATGTTTGTTCATGGGTACGGCAGGGCCCTGTCCCGTCATATGATTCTGTTATTTCCCTTAGAGGTACGTAGACATGTACGCGTGGGTTGTGGGTAGTCACTGTTCGGCTGTGTATGTATGATTTGTGATCTGGACGTCCCCCCGTATTATGATAGCCTTACCAACCTATGTCCGTTATGTATATGTGTATACGTGACAGCTTTGGGGCGACGTTTTACTTTGCTGTATGTACAAGATCTGCTTATGCTAGCTATGGTCTGACGTTTGATCTTTGTATATGTATAAGTTATTTGTGTGCTGTTTCAGTTAATGGGTGTGTACGGGTGCCCAGCTCGGGCACTAGTCACGGCCTACGGGGTTGGGCCGTGACATGGAACTCCAATTCTCATCGTCATACATCAGCATAAGATTTCTGGCAGCTCTGAGCTATGCGTAGCCGTTCCTGAATAAGCTTTACCTTTTCAATAGCTCGATGAACAAAATCTGGCCCGAATAAGTTTGCTTCTCTGACTTTAACCCATCCGGCAGGAGATCTTCACTTTTTGCCATATAAAGCCTCATACAGATCCATTTTGATACTTGTATGATAGCTATCGTTAAAAAAAAACTTTATCAGAGGCAAATGATCATCCCAACTCCCTTGAAAATCCAGTACACAGGCTCATAACATATCTTCCAAAGTCTGAATAGTCCGCTCAGCCTGCCCGTCTGACTGCGGATGGAAAACCGTACTAAGATTTACTCGAGTCCCAAGGCTTTCCTGAAAAGATTTCCAGAACTTTTTCGTAAACTGAGCGCCTCTGTCCGAAATAATTGACACCGGAATGCCATGAAGGCGCACAATCTCCTTAAGATACAGCTTAGCATAGTCTTCAGCAGCATAGGTAGTTCTTACTGGCAAGAAATGGGCTGATTTAGTTAACCTATCAATGATTACCCAAATAGAATCAAATTTGCGACGAGAATGGGGAAATCCTATGATAAAATCCATATTAATCACTTCCCACTTCCACGCGGGGATCTCCATTTCTTGTAGCAAGCTACTGGGTTTCTGATGTTCGATCTTTACCTGTTGGCAAGTGGGGCATCGAACTACGAAGTTAGCAATATCTTTCTTCATACCATTCCACCAATAGAAGCCCTTGAGGTCATGGTACATCTTGGTGGATCCGGGATGGATTGAATACCGGGAGTAATGAAATTCTGACATGATCGTGTCTCGAAGCTCGCTTACATTTGGAACGCACAAACGAACTCGATGTTTGAGAATCCCATTTGAATCCAGTTCAAAGGCTGAGATTCAATTTTGTTGCACTCCTTTCTTAATGCTAGCTAAAATTGGATCTTCATTCTGCTGAGCCTTTACATCTGAGGCAAGAGTTGATTGGTATATATTATGTAAGGTAATCCCGGTGTCTTCTGAATCCAACAGGCGAACTCCCAAATTTGCCAAGCGATAAAGCTCTCTAGTTATTTCCAACTTTTCCGCTGGCACATACAATAGACCACCCATTGACTTGCGACTTAGAGCATCAGCAACAATATTAGCTTTGCCAGGGTGATATAAAATCTCAGTATCGTAATTCTTTAGCAATTCGAGCCACCTTCGTTGTCTCAAATTCAGTTCCTTTTGCTTGAATATATATTGAAGGCTTTTATGGCCTGTATAGATATCAACATGGACACCATATAAATAATGCCGCCATATCTTCAGAGCGTGAATCACCGCGGCCAATTCCAGATCGTGGGTTGGATAATTTTGCTCATGTTTCCGTAACTATCGTGAGGCATAAGTGATCACTTTACCGTTCTGCATCAGTACACACCCCAGGCCTGTGCGTGACGCATCACAGTATACCGTGTAACCCTCGGTGCCTTCTGGAAGGGTAAGAACTGGAGCGGATGTCAACTTATCTTTCAATTTCTGGAAACTCCGCTCGCATGCTTCTGACCATTGAAACTTGGCCCCTTTCAGAGTTAATTTTGTAAGGGGAGCTGCTATGGAAGAAAATCCTTCTACAACTATTCGATAATACCCAGTAAGGCCCAAGAAACTTCAGACTTCCGAAGCGCTTGTTGGTCGGGGCCAGTTCGTAACGGCCTCGATCTACCGATCATCAACTTTTATACCTTCATCGGATACAATATGGCCTAGAAAATCCACTGAAGTTAGCCAAAATTCACATTTGGAAAATTTGGCATACAACCTTTGATCCTGCAATGTTTGCAACACCTTTCGGAGGTGATCCATATGCTCCATCTCTGAACAAGAATATACCAGGATATCGCCAATGAACACTATAACAAAAACATCCAAAAAGGGCCGGAATACTGTGTTCGTCAATGCCATAAATGTCGCAGGAGCATTGGTCAATCCAAAAGACATAACTAAGAATTCAAAATGCCCATATCTCGTTCGGAAAGCTGTCTTTGGAATGTCTTCCCCTTTTACACGTAATTGATGATACCCTGACCTTAAGTCAATCTTCGAGAAGCATTTGGCGCCCTGTAGCTGGTCAAACAAATCATCAATTCTAAGTAATGGATATTTTCTCTTGATAGTTACCTTATTCAATTACTGATAGTCAATACACATTCTTAAGGAGCCATCCTTCTTGCGCACAAATAATATCGGTGCTCCCCACGGAGACGTGCTGGGCCTAATAAAGCCCTTATCCAGCAAGTCCTACAATTGCACCTTTAATTCTTGCAGTTCAGCAAGAGACATGCGATAGGGTGGAATCGAAATGGGTTGAGTGTCCGGATACACGTCGATAGCAAATTCAATTTCCTTTTTGGGAGGGAGACCTGGTAATTCATCGAGGAACACATTCTGAAATTCCTTAACTATAGGAACGGATTGCAAGGTTGACTGTTCGGCTTTAGTACTTCTAACTCGAACCAAATGATAAATATAACCTTTGGAAATAATTTTCTGTGCCTTAAGGTAGGAAATAAACCTACCTTTTGGAGCCGGAGTATTGCCCTTCCATTTGAGAACTGGCTCACCCGGAAACTGAAATTTCACAGTTTTAGACCAACATTCCACATTGGCATAGCAAGAGGCTAGCCAATCCATACCAATGATAGTGTCAAAGTCCACTATTTCTAGCTCCACAAAATCAGCAAAAGTTTCACGACCACATATCGTAACCACACACTTGAGATAAATTCATCTCGCAACAACAGGTTCTCCAACCGGAGTAGAAACTAAGAAAGGCTTGGACAAAGATTCGAGCTTAATACCAAATTTATCAGCAATATAAGGAGTGATAGAGGATAGTGTGGAACCCGGGTCAATTAACACATAAACATCAGAGGAACAGATGGATAAAATACCTGTCACAACATCTGGAGACGACTCCAGATCCTGCCCCCTGTAAGTGCATAAATACGATTTTGGCTGCTGCCGGAACCAGATACCTGACCTCTTCCCCTACCTCTACCGGCTGAAACTGAGGAAGAACCTTGCCCAAAAGGGCAAACAGAAGATGAAGAACTTGAGATCGAACCTGTCGGCTGAGCCAAGCCTCCTCTACCACGAGATGGACAGTTTCTCATAACATGACCAGGCTGCCCACAAGAGTAACACACCCCCATACCCTGGCGGCACTGGCCAAAGTGGCCCTTACCGCACTGATCACAATGGGGCAGTGGGGGCCTTGCCTGGCTCGATTCTCCCTTGTAAGAAGGGACTGACGCTTTTGAGCTCTGGCCCAGTCCAGAATAAGTGGTCGATCATAACGCTTCCTCTAGAACCGGGAAGGTGCACTAACTGCTGAAGGAGCTGATCTTCTATAAGAATAGGGCATATCACTTTCCTAATAAGCCCAGAATAATCTGCGATTCTGGCCCGCTTATAACGGCCCCTACTCGGGTCTTGCTCGATCCGCTGTTGACGTCCAAGGTCCTCTAAATTTTGAGCATACGCCTGGATGCGAGCAATGTCCATGCCACCCTGTAATAAAGCTTTCATACAATCCTTAATCAAGTGAGGCCCAAGTCCAGTCACAAAATGGTGTACCCTATCTTCCATTTCAGCTACCATCGTCGGAGCATAGCTAGCCAAGGAGTTGAACTTCAAACTATATTCCTGGACGCTCATGTTGTTGTAGCGAAGCAATAGAAACTCATCAGCCCTAGCCCGGCTAACTTCAGCGGGCAGATAATGATCTAGAAAGGCCCTGGTGAATTCGGACCATACTGCTGGAGGTGCAATCTGCCCTCTCGACTGCTGCTAGGACTCATACCATACCATGGCCACATCCCACAGTCTATAAGAAGCTAGCTCCACTGATTCTGTATCAGAAGCATGCATTACCCTCAAAGCACGGCCCATTCGATCTACAAAGTTCTGAGGATCATCCTTCGGGTTTGTCCCCATGAAAATCGGAGGGTCTAAGGTAAGAAAGTCACACACACGAGAACTAACAGCTCTGTCCGAAAGGCCAGCCTACCACTGAGTCTGGGTAGCCACCAATCTAGTCAATAGCTGGACTGCATTTCGCAAGTCTTGATTGGAAATAGCAGGGGGAGGAGATGAAGGCTGAGGAGCCGGAGGGTCTGGAGCTCTTCCATGCTCTTCAACAACTAATGGAGCAGAGGTAGCATGTGATAGGGTACGGGTAGAGCTCTATGCCTCACCATGCCCTAACTCGGCTGGGGATACTCGGCTCGGGCCTTCCCCCGCAGTGCCCCATACTTTGCTAGCCTTCTTCTTTATCTGAGGCATCACTGAAATTTAAATAGAAAAACATTAGATAATATCATCCTTAGTTGGCTCTATCGCACGATCTAGATCATTAAGAAGAGTGTCTTCCTAAATGCCCTGTAGCCTCCTGGCTATGGATATGGTGCATGACATACCGATAACCAGGAATCTACTAGACACAGCTCATAGACATCCTAGGACTGAACTGCTCTGATACCAATTTGTCACACCCCGTCGAGGAGTATGACGGGCTCCGCCGTGTTGGCCGGAAACCACCTGACTTAACAGTTACTTTGAACATCATATACCATAAATCAAAGAACACCTGCATGCAGAAAAGGCCCAACATAGAAATATCTGATAATCCAACATCTCTATACATATGCGAACCGGCAAGGTTGCCACAACATCACAAGTATCATAAGCCTAAGAAGGCTAACAAGAAAGTATTACATACCAAAACAATGCCAACAAGACCATATACAATACTTACATACCCCACTATGTCTATGAGCCACTAAAAGTGTACATATGAACATATATTACATTAACAAAAAAATACCAAAAGATAGCAAGTCCGGAGTAGTGGCACTTGCTAACACCGCTGAAGCTGGAAAATCCTACTGCGATCGCTCCTCAATAACCCTATCAGAGCCTGCAAAGACGAAATGCAGTGTCCCGTGCGATGGGACGTCAGTACAGATAAAGGTACTGAGTATGTAAGGCTGGAATCAATAACATAAGCAAGACGGAGATATAGAGAGATTAGAAGTAACCTGCCATCTGAGAACGTACATTATACAATGCATGGGTTTAAAATCATATGCATATATATATATATATATATATATATAAATAGTATCATCATCATAACGTACCCGGCCTTTTCAGGTCTCGGTGTATAGGTACCCGGCCCTTTCAGGACTCGGTGTGTAAGTACTTGGCCCTTTCGAGACTCGGTGTGTAAGTACCAACTAATCGGTGGTTGCCTGATAGGTTTTGTACCCGGTCGACTATAGAGCGGCTCGGTGTAGTAAAATAGTTCATACATATATATATATATATATATATATATATATATATATATAAGCCAATGAAGTAACAACACCATTTCAGAGTAACATAAGGTCGTAACCTCCGAATGAATTATGAAATTTGTATCGGATCCAAGGAAACAACTTAATGATAATAAAAATGATACGCTTTCAAGAACCAATCAAATAGTTAAGGCATTGAGATTGGAAATACAAGGCATGGGAGTGGAGTGAATTTGTTATGGAACGCTCATGTTCATATTCTAGTTGGATTCGTGCCAAAGAAAGAGAGAAACAAACACCTTACATACCTTATCCGTCAAGCCACTACTTAAAGAATCCCTTACTCGGATGCTTGCCCTTCACCCGAACCTAGATATCGAGAAATACATCTTTAATCATACTTTCATCATATTTCCATCAACTTATAAGCATTACTTATTGAAGACTAATTTAGGTCACGAAAATTTGGGCCGCATCTCCCCTATATTATCCACTTCCTCCAAATACCAGAATAACTCCCAAACAATACCAACAACATCAACAATGGTATCATCAAGATTCTACAAGATAAATATGTATATTTTTATCCAAAACTCTCTTCAAATGTTAATCCATAAGCCAACAACACCAACACAATAATTATAACTCTTATTCTCATAAATATTCCTAAATCAACATCAATAAAGAGATATTCACACCTTAACTTCACTAGAATAGGAAGATCTTCAATCTCTACTTGAATCTGGGCCAACTCCAATGCAAAACAAAACTATAATCGCGACTACACGCAGTCCGGACCTCAATTAATACTCTGTCACTCAAAATTACTCAAAATTCTCACTTTTATGGTGTATATATGCCCTCATATGCTTGCTGAATTTTCTGGAACATTTGGGAACTTTTTATGAAGAAAAAATAGGGTTTTGCCCCTTATATAGTGGATTAGAGTCGGTTGGCACCGACTCTAAAATCCTTCTGCGCGTTCGCGTTGCCTTGGGGCACATTCGCGCAGAGTTGGCCAGTGCTACTCTGTGCGTTCTGGCCACCCATTGGCGTATTCGCCCAGGGTTAAGCCCTGGACTGGAAGTCCATCTTATAATGCCCATAATTCTCTATTCCGATGTCGGATCGATGCACTGTTTATTGCGTTGGAAAATAGACTTCCCAAAATTTAATTTAGGCTTTTATTTCACTTCAAAACTCCTTGTATACCATAAGATATTCCTCCCTCAAGTAGGGTAAAAATTACCGCTCCTATTTCCTCCAAAATCCAATAAACTTAATTTCCTTGATTCACTTGCCCTCTAATCCTTCCGCATCTTATTATATAAACTTAAACCCTCATAAACATAAGATAGGCGCATCTAATCTCATATTCCTCCTGAAGGGTAACTCGAATCTTAATATATAAAACTACAGGGTTAACATACAAAACTGCAGGGTGTAACAAGGACGATGGTTCCATTGAACCTTTGCAGAAGCTATCTTCTTAGACCTCAACTTTCTAACCTGCCTATCCATGATAGTAATAGGCCCCTACTCGTAGGAAATATTCTCATCAAGCACCACAGAATCTCAACGAACAATATAAGTACCGTCTGAATGATACCTCTTCAAAGACGGAAACATGGAAAAATGGATGAACACCTTACAGGCCAGGTGGCAAAGCTAACTCATAAGCAACATCACCAACTCAACGGAGAATCTCAAATAGGCCAATGAACCTCGGGCTCAACTTGCCCCTCTTTCTAAAATGCATCACACACTTCATGGGTGAAATCGTTAGAAGAACCTGCTCGCCCACCATAAACTCTAAATCCTAAATTTTTTGGTCTGCATATATCTTTTGCCGACTCTGAGCTGCCAGAAGATTTTATTGGATAAGCTTCACCTTGTCCAAGGACTCTCTAAGCAAATATATACTGTCACGACCCACTAGAGAGTCATGACGGGCACCCGGAGTTACCCTACCTAGTACCTCTGAATATACACCTCATAATCATTTCTAGGTGGGCTATAAGCTAGCTCATATACATCATACTCTGTAAGGATGGATATCACAACATAATATAATGGCATGTTACTATAATCACCGGTAACCATACACATGAACATGAATCACTAAGGTTGCCTAATTATAATACGTCAATATGTACTGACAAGGCTATGAAACATCTAGATACATACATCAGTCTACGAGCCTCTATATATACAGAAGACAAGAATCCATATGGACAGGGTAGGACTACGCCGTGCCCAAGTATATACACAAAAGGGAAGTACCAATAAGATGTAGCTGGAGCCTTCCTGGAACTCTGCTAGTAAAGCTCCTAAGGGGCAGATTCATCTATCCATCCACCTGTGGGCATGAATACAGCGTCCACAAGAAAGGACGTCAGTACGAATAAAGCACTGAGTATGTAAGGCATGAATAATATCATAATAAGAGACGTGAAACACAACATGAAGTAAAGAGATAACCTGTACATCTGATTGCCTCTTAAGGCGGAATCATGCTGTCACGACCCGAGCTACGGGCCGCGACGGGTATCCGGGGCTAACCACCGAATACCGCTCACTTTACTGCTTATCTGCTATCATTCATACTATATGCTCATAATCATGTAAGACTGTAATTTTCTGAAATACATTTTCTTTTATAAACGTAAGACCTTCGGCTATCAAAATAATAATATACATATATATACATGCATATGCATACAAGCCATGGGACCATACTATCCACACTGCGTATCTACGAGCCTCTACTAGAATACTAGACATCTGGACGGGACAGGACCCCGTCATGCCCAAAAACATGAATATACAGATATATATATATACCAAAAGAGAAATCTGTGGCACTTTCGGAATATGGAGTGCTCTCAAATCAACTGCTAGCTCCTATGGGTCTGGGACACCTCCCTGTCTACCTGCGGGCATGAACACAGCGTCCGAAGAAAGGACGTCAGTACGAATATTGTACTGAGTATGTGAGACATAAACAGTAATGAAACATCAATAAACTGAGGAGGCATAGAACAAGGAGCAATCTGTAACTGACTGAATCATAGAGAAGATTATACATGCTTGCTTACTTTCATACTCATCATCATCATATCATGTGCACATAAATATACAAGCTGCCCGACCATGTAGGTGCGGTGTAATAATCAATATCATTAGCATCATCAATAGCTCGCGTCCAGCATCCCGCGTCCAGGATATTATCTCATGCCGCCCACTAGTGGTGTCTCGCCCATGCCATTTGGCCATGGTGTGTATAGTCGCCCACCTTCGCAGGATCGCCCGGCCATATAGCGCGGTGTGATATCATCATATGCTCATTACATCATGCTTATCATAACATGCTTATCATAGTATGCTTATCATAACTCATCATGGTATGCTTGACATCATATACGTATTACAATACATGATAGGGACTCTTAGCTATTCATACTTTTATCGGGGTGACGTAAGGTCGTGGACCCCCGATGTCATTATGAGCATTCTTACGTATTCGCCTCACCTTGAAGGAACAAGCATAAGGTGAGTGTGCACAATGATCAATATCATTAAATTACATATATTACATCATTAGCTTCTTAGGAGCATCATATCATAGGCTATAGCATTTCTAGACTTTAGCTTGCTATCATCATTTTCGTATTCATCTTATATTTCTTATCTCGTATAGCTATTCATGAGAGAGGACTCTTAACTTTCTTGGAGATGGAACATTCATAGTAAAAGAGGAATTTCATGCCATAGGACTCATGCCTTAGAAGGAAAGGGATTAGCCTCACATACCTTTGTCGCTTAGCTACTCTATCGCTTGTTCTTTCTCCTTAATGCGCTTGTCTATACCTTCAATGGAATTCATATCGACATTAGCTATGTCATCGTAAAACATACTTACGAAAGCTATAAAAATTTGGGCAACATCTCTTTTGTTTATACTACTTCCCACCACATTCCATATCAACTCCCAACATTCATAATAATCATTACAATATCACTAACAACAATCGTCATTCATTCATCTTATTCGCATCTCAAAATTCTATCTCGATTTCCCATAATTATGACTAAAAGTCCATCGTCGCATTCTTTCATATCCAATACTTATTTCATGTTCTATAAGTCATTTATAACATATTTATATCATCAACAAACTCATTTCTATGATTCAAGCCAACTACTATTCAATAATAACATTTTTCATCCATTTGATGACCCATTTGTGGTACTCTTCTACAATCCGTGAATCTCAATTTATAAATACTTCAAATAGCATGTAAAGTTCATGAAGTTTACCTTAAATGGTAGAGAAATAGTCCTTGAATGATAATACACCCTCTTGCACAAAACCCTAGTTCTCCCTTCTTGAGATTTCTTGACCTTAATAGCTTTAATGGAGTTTCTTAGGCTTGATTCTCCTCAAATCTTGTTATCAATCCTTGATCTCCTTAGTTTCTTATGGATGAAATGTTTGGAAGGTTCTAGAGGTGTGGAGGGGTTGAAGACGTGAATGGGAATGAAATAAATGAAGTGAGATCACATTTAAAGACTTGGAACATCTTCAGTCGTCGGACTTCCACGGACTGTTCCACGGTCCGTGGAACCCGAGTTGGTCGTGAAACTGGTCGTGGTTCACGACCAGCTGACCATCCTTTCTGCTGGCAGTTCCACGAACCATTCCACAGTCCGTGGAACATTATATGGGCCGTGGAAGTGGTCGTGGAAATCACTGCTTCCGCCAAAGTTGTTCTCGTCGTTTCGTTTGATCTCCAATCCTTATGGAATATTCTTAGCACTTGTTTACCACTTCATTATAAATCTATGGGATGTTATAAAATCTTCTCCATAATAACCTTGAGGCATCAATAACTCAATACTCCTAGTTTGCATCCAACACACTAACTTATAACTCGATTCCCTTAACAACTTTCTTTCTTCAAGTCTAATATCTTTGGAAATCTTAATTAGAGTCATCGCATACTATTTCTTGCTTGTCCGTACTTCTTATACGCCATATCTTTCGTGAGTCTATTCACTGTATGCTAAGGGAAATTTCCGAGGTGTAACATTCTTCCCCCCTTTGGGAACATTCGTCCTCGAATGTTAAGTCGCTAGGGATTCTGGAAAAATTTCGCCAGAGTTTCCCCTATAATACGGCGATACCATCCTGTCACAGCAACCCATAATATAATTGCCTCACAGAGCTACAACACAATAGCAATATAGATTGGCCACACACGACCCATATACATAAAAGTAAAGCGTACATACCTTATCATCTCGTCGTCTCATCATAAGCCTATTCCGGGGGCCAAATAAGTGCGGATATGTAGATTTCATTCTTTCTTCTGCTTCCCATGTCATTTCTTCTCGATTGTTATTTCGCCATAAGACTTTAACTGAAGCTATTTCCTTATTTCGAAGTCTTCGTACTTGCCTGTCTAATATGGCAATAGGCACTTCCTCATAGGCTAGCTTTTCTGTAATCTGAACATCATCTACTGGCACGATCTTTGTGGGATCTCCAACACATTTGCGGAGCATTGAGACATGAAATACCGGGTGAACTAATTCAAACTCTGTAGGCAAGTCTAATTCATATGCTACCTGACCCACCTTGCGGATGATTTTGTAAGGTCCAACATACCGAGGACTCAACTTTCCTTTCTTACCAAACCTCATCACCCCTTTCATTGGTGATACCTTCAAGAACACCCAATCATCAACTCGAAATTTTAAATCTCGCCGGTTATCCGCATAAGACTTTTGGAGACTTTGAGTCGTCAATAACCGATCTCGGATCATCTTGACTTTTTCTACCGCTGTCAATCAACTCGGGGCCTATTAACCGTACTTCTCCGACATCAAACCATCCAATCGGAGATCTGCACTTTCTTCCATACAAAGCTTCGTACGGAGCCATTTGGATACTGGAATGGTAACTATTATTGTAGGCAAATTCAATTAGGGGTAAGTGATCATCCCAACTACCACCAAAATCTAAAACACATGCCCTTAGCATATCCTCCAAGGTCCGAATAGTACGCCGGCTTGTCCGCGCCTCACCGCGGATGAAATGCCGTACTAAGCCTTACTTCGAGTACCTAGGCCCTCTTGAAAGGATTTCCAGAACTTGGTTGTGAACTGTGCTCCTCTATCTGAAATAATAGATATCGGAATCCCATTAAGTCTCACAATTTTCTTGAGATACAGTCTCGCATAGTCTTCTGCTGAGTACGTGGTTCTGACTGGGAGAAAATGAGCTGCCTTTGTCAATCTATTGTTATATCCCGTATTTCGTACGTCGGGATAATCCGAGTCAACCTTGCTAAGTGAAGGCCAAGACCATCCCGAGATACGAGGTAGAGATTTTTGCCGTCTTAAAAACATAAGTTGTGTATGATTTTATTGGCATGGAAGTGTTAAAGAATCATTTGGGGTCAAAGTCCATTTTTGGAAAATATTCTAATTTTGGAAAGGAAATTAATTCATGACACAAAAAAAAAAAAAAAAAAAAGGAGAAAATAAAGGCCATGTGGCCGGCCACCTTAGGTGGGCCATGGCCACATGGTTGGCTAGAATATGAAATTAAAAAGATGACTTGGTCATCTTATTCTTCACTTTCATCTCTAGAAATTTCAAGAAAGAATTGGAGGAGAAAGACATGGCCATATTCGGCCATAACTAGAGGAAGAAGAAGATCAAAAACCTTCATCCCAAAAATAATTTCTCCTAGTTTTCCTACCAATTGAAAGGTGCTCTTCAACGTGGGATAGTTGTTGGAACAAACAAAACGCTTATTCTTGCAAAAATTACTCCTAGCCGTGTGGAAAAGTTGAGAGGAGAAGGTATGTTCTAATCTCTTCTTTTGTATGTTATGCATAGTTTATGTGTGTTGTAGCATGCAAAGATGGATGAAATTCATGAATATAAGGAAGTTGAAGTGGTAGCCGTGTGGGAGTATAGTTGGCTGTGTGATGTGTTGTATTGAAGGAGTAGTGAATTCATGGTATTTAGCATGTTTAGGTGTTGTTGTAATGTGTAGAAAATGAATGAAATTATGGAGGATGTATATGTAGTTGTTGGCCGAAAATAGGGGCTGTTTGTTATGCAAGAAATGAAGTCATGTTATCTAGTATTTTGATCGTCGTCGTTATGAATTCTATGAGGTAAAATGAAGTTTAATGAATCGAATTGAAGTTGTGATGGTTGTGGGCTGATTTGGAAGCCAATGTAGCTCTTATGTGAATTTTATATTTAGGATGGTTGCAATGTTAATGCATAGATTATTGATGTAGTTTATGAGTTTTGGAAGAAGAAAAAATGTTAGTATTGTTTTCGGGTTTGGAGAGCATTTCGGGTAAGGTGGTTGGATTGCTTGAAACATTGTATGAATTGTTTATAGTGTCCTTGAATATTGTTTGAATGATTTCGGATTAGTAATTGAATGTGTGAATATTGATGTTAGTTTGATTTTATGCGGTTGAATTGAATATAAGTGAATATCGTCGCATTGTGTGAAAGAAGGTTGTTGATACTAGAATGCATTTTGAATCAATGGTTGATGTCATTAGAATGTTTTGTGGGTATTGTGGTTGATGAAATTGGCCAAGTTTAATTCTCGGGGTGGTGTATTTATAGGGTAAGTGCTGCCGAAATTTCTGTAGAATTTGGTGTGCGTTTGGAATCGGGTTTCTAAATGCTTTTAGCTAATTTTTGATATTTAATAGCATGTTGTAGATCTTGGAAAGTTCACGACGTAAACTTGGATTAGCTTGGAAAGCAGGCAAAGTATGCAAGGCTTACCCTTTTCTTCGTTGGCATGTCTTAGCTGCGATTAAGTTACGATAAGTTACGAATCTCGAGGCGATTCCATTCCTATGACCCGAGCAAGCATATGAGTTTTATTCACCTTTAATGTTCGCAAGGCAACTTAGTTAAAGTATGGCTCCTATGTTTTGAAAGATTGAATTTCAAAAGCCTTAAAAAGAATGTCACTACGAAAAGGATCCCGACCTTCAAACGTTCATAACTTTTACATACGGGCTCGGAACGCCCCAAAACATAATAGGTAAACTCATAAGACATAACTTTCCCCTAACTCTCGTAGTCGGGCTCGGATGGGGGTCGGCACCCGTCCGTGGGGCCCGCGGCTCTTTTATACTATTCCTAATGATCTTCGGGAAAAATTTAATACTATTTCATTTCGATCTCCACATATGGATTTCCTACTTATTTGATGAGTTATAATTATGATTTTATACGTATGGTTCTTACGGTTCCGTGATACGTTTAAGACATTTGATACGTTTCCGAAAGTCGTCCGAAAGGTAATTGACATGACTAAGTCTTGACTCTTAAACGATAACTTGTTTTGATTCTTCCGTTATATTTTGGAAAATGTTTTAAAAATTTGCATATAGTTTCTCACGACTCTACTCGTGCAATATTGTTACTTCCTTCACCGAGTCCCGGGGCCGGATGTCATCGTGCGCATTATGTTATATTTCCGGAGTATGATGTGTCCGGTTCGCCGAGCCACTTTGGCCGGGAACCGAGGATAATGGTGTTATGATGTGTCCGGTACGCCGCTCCCCTATTGGCCGGGTACCGTGGTATATATATATGATGTCTTGTGTGACGGGATATGGAGATATAAAACCTTCGGAGTATGATGTGTTGTGGCGCCAATGACGGGCGGGTGACCACGCGCCTAAGAGCCTTATGCATGATTTAAGTTTTATGAGTAAGCCTTTTAATATTTTGAAAGCATTTTGATATTTTGAATATTGCATTTACTTTCGCACCTCGATTTTGATTATGACTCCGTTTACTATATTTTATTTCATGCCTTGTATACTCGCACATTTTTCGCATCGACCCCTTTTTCGGGTCGCGTCCCATGCCGCGTGTGCATGTGCACACGCTTCAGAGGTCCGTCAGTCTAGGATATCTGTTCTGCTGCTTGAAGTGCTCCTTTGATCCGGAGCCTATACATTTTGGTACTGACATCTCTGTTATATGTATATATGTTGTTCATGGGTACGGCGGGGCCCTGTCCCGTCATATGATTCTGTTATGATTCTTAGAGGTCTGTAGACATATATGTGTGGGTTATGGGTAGTTACCGTTTCATTGTGCCTGTGTGATCTGTGTTCTGTACGCCCCTGTATGATGTTGGCCTTACTGGCTCACGTATGATATTCTCCGCTGGATGTTGTGACCGCGGAATGTATATATATGTACATGTATTTGTGATAGCTACGTGGCAATGTGTCACTATTTGTAAGTATAAGATCTGATTATGTCACTTATAGTCTGATGTTGAACTCTGTATACGCATAATCTGTTTGTATGTTGATTATGGTTAATAGGTTCGTCTGGGTGCCCAGCTCGGGTACCAGTCACGGCCTACGGGGTTGGGTCGTGACATCTATCCACGATCACCCATATAGAATCATACTTGCCTCGGGGACGGGGCAATCCTACAATGAAATCCATATTGATCACTTCCCATTTCCATGTAGGAATTTCCATTGCTTGTAATAACCCTCCCCGGCTTCGATGTTCTATCTTCACTTGCCGACAATTCGGCATTTGGCCACAAACTCGCTATGTCTCTTTTCATGCCATCCCACCAATACATCGATTTAAGATCATGATACATTTTTTGTCGCTCCGGGTGGATGGAATACCGGAGCAATGAGCTTCTTCTAAGATTTGGCGACGAAATTCGCCACATCCGGACACATAGCCTATTCGGTACCCGAGAACCCCATCTCGTCGAAACTTCAAATGGTGACCTTTATTTTGGAAATTTCACACCTTTATAATACTCTAATTTGGGATCCTCGTATTGTCGCTCTTTTTTTCTGAATCCAAGGACGAAACTGTGGGATTATTGATTCTAACTCCTGCATCGCCTGAATCACTTATTCGTACTCCAAGGTTAGCTAGCTGATGGAGCTCATGAACCATTTCTTTCTTTTCTGGAGGAACTTCACATGAACTGCCCATTGGTCGGCGGCTAAGTGCATGCCTACTACATTAGCTTTTCCGGGTGGTACGTAATATCAACATCATAGTCCTTCAATAATTCTAACCACCGCCTCCGTGTATTCAACTCCTTTGTTTAAAGATATATTGAAGACTCTTATGATATGTATAGATATCCACATGCACACCATACAAGTAATGTCTCCACATTTTTAATGCATGAATAATCGCGGCCAATTCTAGATCATGAGTTGGGTAATTCTTTTCATGCTTTCACACCGCTCGAGGCATAAGCAATGGCTCTTCCGTGCATTAACAGACATCCTAGCCCACACCGGAAGCATCACAATATATAACATAGCCATCCGGTCCTTCCGAAGTGTTAAGACCGGAGCCGAGGTGAGTCCGTTCTTTCAACTCTTGGAAGCTACACTCAAAGCCACCACCGAAATTTTACCGACTTCGGGTTAGCTTTGTCAATGGGTAGATAGATGAAAAGCCCTCTACAAATCTCCTATAATAGCTCGCCAATCCCGCAAAACTACGAACTTCGTCGGCGTCGTAGGCCTTGGCCAAGTCTTCACAAATTTCTTATTTTCCGAGTATCAACTCTAATGCAATCGTCCGAAATCACATGGCCCAAGAATGTCACAATTTATCCAAAACTCGCACTTTGAAAATCTAGCATACAACTCCCGAGTTCGGAGAATTCCAAGAACAATTCGCAAGTGGTCCATGTTCCGATTCCGCGCGAGAGTACACCGAATATCATCAATGAAGACTATCACAAACAGATCCAAGAGGCCCGAATACATTATTCATTAAATTCATAAACACCGCCGAGCATTAGTCAGCCCGAACGACATCACTCGGAATTCATAATGGCCATATCTTGTTCTAAAGGCTGTCTTGGGAATATCTTCTTCTCTGACTCTTACTTGATGATAACCCGACCTCAGATCTATTTTTGAAAACCATTTGGCACCCTGAAGCTGATCAAATAAATCATCTATTCTTGGGAGAGGATACCTGTTCTTTATCGTCACCTTATTCAACTGCCTATAATCAATGCACATTCGCAGGGAGTCATCTTTCTTTCTCACAAATAAGACGTGCTCCCCGGTGAAGAACTGGTCTAATGAACCCCTTTTCCAAGAAATCTTTCAACCGTGCCTTTAACTCTTTTACCTACGAGCCATTGGATAAGGAGGAATAGAGATAGGCTCGGTATCCGGCAAGACATCAATGGCGAAGTCAATCTCCCTTTACGGAGGAAGGCTCCGGAAGCTCATCCGGAAATACATCCTGGAACTCACTTACTACCGAACATACGGAAAGTAGGAGACTCGCTTCCGTATCATGAACTCGAACTAAATGATAAATATAGCCCTTAGGCTATCATCTTCTTGCCTTGAGGTAGGAAATAAACCTACCCCTCGGAGTTGCCGTATTACCTTTCCATTCAAGCACCTCCTCCGGAAATTGAAAGCGAACCAATTTCATTCAGCAATCAACATTGGCATAACAGGAGGCCAACCAATCCATACCCATTATAACATCAAAGTCTAGCATCTCTAGCTCAACTAAATCAGCTTTGTTCTGACGATCACATATCACAATTATACAATCTTTATATACTTGCTTAGCTATCACGATCACCAACCGGAGTGGATACCTCAAAAGGTTTGATCGGCTCGGTTTCACCCCAATACGATTTGCAATATATGGAGTAATATATGATAACGTAGATCCCGGATCTATCAATGCATACACATCATAAGAGAACACAGTCAATGTACCTGTGACCACATCTGGGGAGGACTCAAGATCTTGCCGTCCGGCTAATGCATATAAGCGGTGCTGTGTGGCACCTAAAGTAGATACTCCCCCTCGGCCTCTACCTCGGCCTGCTGGAGTCTGAGAAGTCTGCCCTGTAGGACGTACCGAAGAAGATCCTGCTACTGATCCTGTAGGCTGGGTCCTAGCTCTGCCACTCATCGACGGGCAATCTCTCATCATGTGCCCTACTCCGGCCACAAGTGTAACAAGCATCCGAACCGGCGGCACCGTCTGTAACGTAATCTACCGCACCGACCGCATCGCGGTACCGGAGGTCTCCTCTCGACTATAATCACCCCCCGAACCGTGAACCCGGGGCCCGAACTCGGCCCCGCCCGACGGAAAGAGCGATCAAATCTCCTATCCGAAAATCGGGGAGGCGCACTGCCGCCGACCGACCCGAGTGCCTAGAAAATGTCTGTCTCGATCCCCTTTATAATCACGATCCGTGCCCAGATCTAGCTCTTCGTGGCCTTCTATCGACATCACGTTCACCTTTTTGTGGAGGTTGTTGCCCTTCAAGATTTTGAGCATGGGCCTGAATTCGGGAAATGTCCATCTGGGCGGCTTTCGCTTTTGGCGGCATTTCTGAAATCACAACATACTCATTAGGGAGGATTAAATCTCATACTCGGCTCTATCGCACGATTTCATATGAAGAAAGATGGTCATTTTTCCTAAATGCCCTGTAGCATCCTGTTTATTAGCGTGGCGCGCAACACACCATAAACAAGACTCTACTAGACACGGCTCGTAGACACTTCCTAGGACCGAATCGCTCGATACCACCTCCACGACCCGAGCTATGGGCCGCGACGGGTATCTGGGGCTAACCACCGAATACCGCTCACTTTACTGCTTATCTGCTATTATTCATACTATATGCTCATAATCATGTAAAACTGGAATCTTTCTGAAATACATTTGCTTTTATAACATAAGCCCTTCGGCTATCCAAAATAATATATACACATATATACATGCATATGCATACAAGCCATGGGACCATACTATCCACACTGCGTATCTACGAGCCTCTACTAGAATACTAGACATCTGGACGGGACAGGACCCCGTCATGCCCAAAAACATGAATATACAGATATATATATATATACCAAAAGAAATCAGGCACTTTCGGAATATGGGTGCTCTCAAATCAATCGGCTAGCTCCTATGGGTCCGGACACCTCCCGTCTACTCGCGGGCATGAACACAATGTCCGAAGAAAGGACGTCGCACGAATATTGTACCGAGTATGTGAGACATAAACAAAATGAAACATCAATAAACCGAGGAGGCATAGAACAAAGAGCAATCTGTAGAATCGACGAATCATAGAGAAGATTATACATGCTTGCTTACTTTATACTCATCATCATCATATCATGTTCACATAAATATACAAAAGCCGCCCGACCATGTAGGTGCGGTGTAATAATCAATATCATTAAGATCATCAATAGCTCGCGTCCGTGCATCCCGCATCCAGGATATTATCTCATGCCGCCCACTAGTGGTGTCTGCCCATGCCATTTGGCCATGGGTGTGTATAGTCGCCCGCCTTGGCAAGGACTCGCCCGCCATATAGGCGCGGTGTGATATCATCATATGCTCATTACATCATGCTTATCATAACATGCTTATCATAGTATGCTTATCATAACTCATCATGGTATGCTTGACATCCTATACGTATTACAATACATGCATAGGGACTGCTTAGCTATTCATACTTTTATCGGGGTGACGTAAGGTCGTGGACCCCGATGTCATTATGAGCATTCTTACGTATTCTCCGCCTCACCTTGAAGGAACAAGCATAAGGTGAGTGTGCACAATGATCAATATCATTAAATTACATATATTACATCATTAGCTTCTTACGAGCATCATATCATAGGCTATAGCATTTCTAGACTTTAGCTTGCTATCATCATTTTCGTATTCATCTTATATTTCTTATCTCGTATAGCTATTCATGAGAGAGGACTCTTAACTTTCTTGAGATGGAACATTCATAGTAAAAGAGGAATTTCATGCCATAGGACTCATGCCTTAGAAGGAAAGGATTAGCCTCACATACCTTTGTCGCTTAGCTACTCTATCGCTTGTTCGTTCTCCTTAATGCGCTTGTCTATACCTTCAATGGAATTCATATCGACATTAGCTATGTCATCGTAAAACATACTTACGAAAGCTATAGAAATTTGGGCAGCATCTCTTTTGTTTATACTACTTCCCACCACATTCCATATCAACTCCCAACATTCATAATAATCATTATAATATCGCTAACAACAATCGTCATTCATTCATCTTATTCGCATCTCAAAATTCTATCTCGATTTCCCATAACTATGACTAGAAGTCCATCGTCGCATTCTTTCGTATCCAATACTTATTTCATGTTCTATAAGTCATTTATAACGTATTTATATCATCAACAAACTCATTTCTATGATTCAAGACAACTACTATTCAATAATAACATTTTTCATCCATTTGATGACCCATTTGTGGTACTCTTCTACAATCCGTGAATCTCAATTTATAAATACTTCAAATAGCATGTAAAGGTCATGAAGTTTACCTTAAATGGTAGAGAAATAGTCCTTGAATGATAATACACCCTCTTTTCAAAACCCTAGTTCTCCTTCTTGAGATTTCTTGACCTTAATAGCTTTAATGGAGTTTCTTAGGCTTGATTCTCCTCAAATCTTGTTATCCATCCTTGATCTCCTTAGTTTCTTTTGGATGAAATGTTTGGAAGGTTCTAGAGGTGTGGAGGGGTTGAAGACGTGAATGGGAATGAAATAAATGAAGTGAGATCACATTTAAAGACTTGGAACATCTTCAGTCGTCGGGACTTCCACGGATGTTTCACGGTCCGTGGAACCCGGTGTTGGTCGTGAAACTCGGTCGTGGTTCATGACCAGCTGACCATCCTTTCGCTGGCAGTTCCACAAACCATTCCACGGTCCGTGGAACATTATATGGGCCGTGGACGGGTCGTGGAAATCATCGCTTCCGCCAAAGTTGTTCTCGTCGTTTCGTTTGATCTCCAATCCTTATGGAATCTTCTTAGCACTTGTTTACCACTTCATTATAAATTTAGGGGATGTTATAAACTCTTCTCCATAATAACCTTGAGGCATCAATAACTCAATACTCCTAGTTTGCATCCAACACACTAACTTATAACTCGATTCCCTTAACAACTTTCTTTCTTCAAGTCTAATATCTTTGGAAATCTTAATTAGAGTCATCGCATACTATTTCTTGCTTGTCCGTACTTCTTATACGCCATATCTTTCGTGAGTCTATTCACTGTATGCTAAGGGAAATTTCCGAGGTGTAACACATGCATGCTAACTTTAACTTTCCAAAGCAATATTACAAATATATACAAGTAAACTGCCCGACCATATAGGTACGGTGTCATGTTGCCCGGCCGTTTAGGCACGGTGTTATAATCATTAGCCCGCGTCCAGGCCTCCCGCATTCGGGGCGTAAGCTACCTACTGCAGTGGTGTGTCTGCCAGGCGGCGCGATGTTATACTTCCCGGCCGTGTAGGCACGGTGTTATTAAAATTCATACATATTCATAAAGCGTGCATAAGAGCCCAAGTGAAAGCTACAACTCTATCGGAGTGGCGTAAGGTTGGTAACCTCCGATTTATATTATGAAATAATCATCATCGCTCTATCTCATCTCGAAGGAACAATTCATGAGGTGAGACCAACAACAATGAACAATTCAAGAAAATCATGAAATAAACTCGATGGTCTCATAATGGCATTAAAATCGTAAGTTTTGGAACTTCTAAAATCAAAATCATCATCATCATGCTCATCATAGAAAACATCTCATCTTCTTTGTCCTTATAAAGCATACTCATCTTTAGCGTCATAAGAAACTCTTGGAATCATGAATCTCTAACTTTTGCGGATAAGGACATTATGAAAAAAAACATCTCATCTTTATCATTATCTTATAGCACATCTTACCTCTTTCTCATAAGAAGCTCTTAAGAATCTTTGACTTTCAACTTTTGGGATGCAATAAGTTTATGGAAATATAGGGAGAAAATCATAATATAGGAGTTATGCCTTTGAAAGAAAAGGGACTAGCCTTAACATACCTGTTCGACCTCTTATTAGCTACGCTTATCCGTCCGAGCTCGTAAATCTACATTCCAGATGATTTACACTAACGTTAGACTCATTATCGCACACTTGTCGCAAGTTTTCAAATCAAACTATTTTATATCCTGCCAAAAATCAGGCAAAGATCTCCCCCGTTTATATGCCTAGCCCGAAATCTCATTTCAGCAACTAACAACAACAACAACAATACCAACATCAACCATAATATTCTCAATGCCAAAATACTTCATAAACATCCCATATGGTATTTATCCCGTATTTCCACCAGCAAAATCATTTTATAACTATTTAACAGCTTTATCTTCGTAAAGAAACAAAGACTAATATTAATAGGAAGAGATTCATACCTTATTCTTACTAAAACAGCAATATCTTCAGTGTCCGACTAGAATCCAAACCAAAATCTGCCGCAAAACGATACTACAATCACAACTGCGCTCTATTCGAACCTCAACTAGTACTCCGCCACTTGAAAATCACTCAAGTTTGTGATATGCTCACCCTCCTCATCTGTTTTCTGAGTTTTTTTTTTGGAAATAATGGTGAAAAAAAGGGGTTCTACCCTTTATATAGGGGGTCAAAGTCGGTGGAACCGACTTAATAATTGGCCTTCGTGAAGGAAAGGGCCTCTCGCGAATGTGATGGTCTGGAATTTTCATGGCTATCGCGAACGCATAGGGCAATTTTTGCCAGGTCGTCCAAATTTTCCTTTTTCGCCCGTTCCACCTCCAATCCTTTTAATACCTCTCATACATGATCGTAAACCCTTATAACCATAAAATAGGCGCATATCACTCCAGTGTTCACAATTAAGCAGTTGACACCTACGGAACTCAACGTCCAAACTACGAGGTGTAACATCCTCCTCCCCCCCCCCCCCAAAAAAAAACATTCGTCCTCGAATGTTAAAACTTTCAGGAATTTCTACGAAAATCTTACTTGAGCTTCCCCTATAATTGTACCACTACTGTCCTGTCACAACAACCCATAATATACAATGCCTCACCGGGCATCAACATTTATATCTGCACTGGCCATACAAGGCGAAGAAATCATTTTAGAAAAGCATTACATACCTGAGGGTGCTGATGGCTCTGCTTTTGTCACACCCTAATTTCCGATAGGGTGTGATGGGCACCCGACCCTTACCTAGAGCCGAGCGAACCCGCAAACTTTCTTAATACACAAAATCACACTGGGCCCGCAAAACGTGTCAAAATGCAGAAGGAAAATTTTCAGATTACATCATACTTTTCGTCTTTTTCAAATCAAATAAAATCTGTAGTCATAGCGAATCTGTAACATAATGCGTACCGATATATCGCTTACATAGCCGATTACAAACAAATCTGCAGATAACGCATAATAATACACCGACTTACGCGGTAGCTAACAAACCGACATATCACACACACGACAACGTCGCAAAGTCTCTCTAACATAACTCCGGATACCATACAAAAGCATTCGACATCGGCGGCCTCCGGAGGAAATGGAGCTCGCCAATCTAGCTGGAACGTCCTCTGCCGACATCATCTACTCATCCGTGGGTACCGCGCGGTACGAAACGCAGCCCCCGAAGAAAAGGGGGCCGCATGGGAATATGTACCGAGTATGCAAAGCGTAAAATACGGCGAAATCATAACCGAAGTCAGGGGTACAGAAAGTGAGCATAATAATCCGAATACCGAAATACTTACATCTGATGTACAAATCATACATAAGGGGTTCAAAAGGCGAGTAGGATAATCAGAATGTCAAAATGCTTCGCTTTCTTTTGAAAAACATTTTTGTCTCACATATACGGAAAATCAAACATATCATATGAGCCGACATTACCCCGAATGCCGATCCATAAATAGAACATACGGCCCGATCCATATATAACATAATCCATAAATAGTATAATAATGCCGAGGAACGTACGGCCCGATCCATATATAACATAATAATGCCGAGGAAGGTACGGCCCGATCCATATATAACATAATAATCATAAACATACCGTCATATTATCACATATCATATCATCAAATCATCACATATCATATCACATACCACATACGGTCCGTAATGGGACTCGGCGGACAGAACTTGGTCGCCACTCCATCTGGACGCCACAACACATCATACTTCGGAAGTTTTATATCTCCGAACATCTCCGAAACCCGACATACCGCGGCCCGAACCCAAATGTCAATGTCGGCAGCCTCGCGATCAAATGTCCAATGAGCAATATCACATATCATATACCGCGGCCAACTACCCACGGTAATATCACATCATACTTCGAAATCACATCATACTTCGAATCACATCATACTTCGATTATGCGCACAAAATAACCGGCCCGGATCCGGTGAAGGATGTAACACGTAACGCACGAGCGTAAATCGTAAGTAGCCATATGCATACAAATCTTTATTACACACTCAAAAGGATAACTAAAGCGAACTATTATTTCAAAACCAAGACAATAGTCAAATCAGATTTTCTTCCAAATATCACTCGGGAACATACCAAACCAACTTCAGAAACCATAGTCGCGTATCAAAATCATAAGTATACGAATCATTATTTCAGACTCAACAGACAAATATATAGTCATACTCGGGGGTCGGAAAAATAGTCATATTGAATTCTTTCAAAAATAGGTCATTAGAACCAAACATAGGAAGTCACGGGACCCCCGGACGAGCGTCAACCCAATCCGGGCCCGCCTATGAAAATTAAGGTCATTACTCGTCATGAAATCATTTGCGAAGATATCAAAGCGATCCGAGCCCTTTCATGAAAGTTACGGGCGTTCGTAGTTTCGGATTCGTTTAGGAACAAAATTCTTTTGAAAACAAACTTTTATGCAACTTTAGTAATTTAGTCATACAAAAGACATAAGGACTATAATCCAACTACAATAAAAATAGTGTAAACGGACTGACATTTGAAAGTCGGGACAAAAGTTATATCAAACATCTTTCAGACGTCACCCGGAAACATATCAAACGTCATAAATATATCAAAGGACCATAGTTATACGCCAAACCAATCCGCGTCCGCCTCGGAAAGTTACGAACGTTACTCACTTTTTGGACTCTCTATGAACCAATCAAAGCCATCCGGTTCTTTTTACGAAAGTTACGGGCATTTTCATACATAAAATCCTTTCGGGACAACCGTATACATAGCATTTCAAATCCAATCGTATCAAGACATACGGTCCATAGCTTGACCACATTAAGGATGCCAACATCAAGAAGCAAATACGAATCATAAACATGTTCGGATTTTAAGAATGGAATTACCCCCGAAGCTCATAACATATCATAGCCTTAGCCATATCTAAGACATGCCAAAGAAGGAAAGGTAAGCTTTACATACCTCGGTCGCTCCTAAGCTAACCCAACTCAAGTCTCGGCTCTCCAAGGTCTACATAATGTCAATAGATATCGAACATTAGTTGAAGACATTTAGGAATTCAATTCCAAACGAACATCAAATTCTACGAAATTTCGGCAAGATTTCCCCCAAATACACCAACCTCGAGATTTCAACTCGGCCAAATTCATCAACAACAACACCAACAACCAAACTAGCAACATTAATATTCAATTCCAACACATTCTAACATTAAATACACTTTATATAATTCAACAACATTCATTATTTTCCATTCAACTACTCACATCCAAACCAAACTCCACATTCGTACGTTCAACTACTAATCCGAAACCATTCAAACAATATTCAAGAACATTTTAAGAAATTCCCACAATATTTCATACGGCCCAAACAACTTACAATCTTACCCGAAACCCTCCAATTTCCATAGAAACATCAACAACACATTTTCTTCTTCCAAATTCATAAATTACATCAACATTCCACACAATAACAACATTAACCACAATAATACCAAATTATCTTAAAATTACATTATCTTCTCCAACAACCTACAAACGATTCCAACTTCCATTTAAATCATTAAATCATCACTTTCACCATAGAATCCATACAACAACAATCAAAACATACTAAATAAAATTAGTTCTTCATTCCTGCACACAACACACATATTCGGCCACACACCAATATCCATGTTTTCATGAATTTCATCCATTTCTACTTACTACAACACACATAAACCATCCATAACACATGAAAAATGAGATTGAACCTCACCTTTCTCCACTTTGTTCTTCACTTGGCTAGGGTTGAGATTTGCAAGAACCAAGGATTTGCTTGCTCTAACAATTACTCCATGTTGTTTAGCACCTTCCAATTAGTAGGAAAGCAAGGAGAAAATAATTTTCCATGATCAAAAATTGAGGGCAAGTTTCGGCCAGCTTGGCCGTTTTTCTCCATCTTCCTTTTTTTTTTCTTGATGTTTCTTGAAATCCAAAAGGATGACTTATGTCTTATTACTCACCACACATATATATATATATATATATATATATATATATATATATATATATGTGTGTGTGTGTGTGTGGGTGTGGCACATGACCACCATGCCCCATTTTTCTTCCAAATATATCTAGAGATTTCCAAGAGATGAAAATAATGAAAATGACTTAGGCTTTCATCTTTTGTGTCCATATATAATTTTCACATGTGGCCCTATGGCCCACATCTCACACATGGCCACATATGGCCATTTTCATGAAATACTAGTTTCCAAAATTTCATTTTTGGTCCCAAATTTTCATGAAATGTCTAACTTTCCATAATTCCACTTTTAACCCCAAATTTTTCCTTATTCTAATTTTGCCCTTAACACTCCATGCCAATAAAAGATAAATATGCAACTTGTGCATTAACACAAATCAACAAAACCGAAAATTAAAAGTCTTGTCCATGACTCGTCGCAACCAACTTAGAATATTCTAACGTCCAAAGTACGGGGTATAACATCCTTTCCCCTTTAGAACATTCGTCCTCGAATGTTCAACTAGTCGCATAAGGTCTTAAGAATCTCGGGGGGGGGGGGGTTCCTTTATCACCATAGCACGCAATCTCTTTCACAAAATATTCCCAAACGCTACTCAAACTCACCCCAATGCTAGAGCCGTGGCGCACTTTCTTTCTCTTCACCGATCTAATTCACCCCGTTCTACGCGACCTCTTAAGGTTTCTGCCCACTCCACATACTCTAATTTCCCTTAGGCCACTCTAGCTTCTCACTTGCTTCTTATGTCCGAATTTGTAAGACTTTCAGAAAACTTCCCAGGGGGTCACCCATCCCAAAATTGCTCTCGCTCCAAAGACGCTTAACTTTGAATTTCTGATGAAATACGATGCTATAATGCTAATATAATCGCATCTACCTTACCACATGACCTTCAAAGACATAATCTGGAGTAATTTGAAGCCTTTACAGATTTCAACACATTCTCATAACACAATTACTATTTTAGCCCTCCTTACTCTTGTCTTACTCATACTATTACTTCTTTCTCGATATCAGCCGTACTCGTAGCTTACTCAAATCTTACCATTACGGTGGACACGGCCTTTCAAGTCATATCATAAACCCATGTCTCGTTCTCCTTTTATTTCTAGGAAAATTTCGGCAGAGTTTCCTCTGTATTTCTTACTATCTCAAAACCTGTACACAGGAAATACCATCAATGCCTCACAGGGCCAAAATACATATATACATATCATATCATATCGCAGCCACACGGGGCTCCCAATATCGTCAACGGATACACAAATGATAAACATACCTCGTATTGCCCAACTCAAACGGCTTTGTTACACTTTCTTGTTTACTTTCCCCCTTTAGTCTTCAACTTGTATTTCAATTGCAACTTCAATATCTTTCCCAACATATATCTTTCATACCTTTACTTACCTGCGTACTTTGTGACCTCCAACATCATCAATCACTTTCTTCTATCGGTGTCATTCTTCAGCTGCAATCAAAAGTTAGTACCGGGAATCTCATTTCCTGTGACTTGGCTCTATGGTACGATCTCAGACGTGAAAGAAGAGTAACCATCCTAAATGCCCCGTAGCCTCCTGTTTATAAATGTGGTGCGCAACACACCATAAACAAGACTCTACTGGACACGACTTTGCAGACAACCCCTAGGACGAACTGCTACGATACCACTTTTGTCACACCCTAAATCCGATAGGGTGTGATGGGCACCCGACCCTTACCTAGGGCCGAGCGAACCCATGCAGACTTTCGTAATACACAAAATCATACTGGGCCCGCAAAACGTGTCAAAATGCGGATGAAAATTTTCGAGAAAACATCATACTTTTCGTCTTTTCAAATCAAGTAAAATCTGTATTCATAACGAATCTGTAACATAATGCGTACTGATATATCGGCTTACATAGCCGATTACAAAACAAATCTGCAGCATAACGCATAATAATACACCGACTTACACAGCCGCTCACAAAACTGACATATCACACACACGACACTGTCTGCAAAGTCTCTAACATAACTCCAGATACCATACAAAAGCATTCTGACATCGGCAAAGACCCGAGGAAATGGAGCTCGCCAATCCAAATGAACATCCTCCGCTAACATCATCTACTCATCCGTGGGTACCGCGCGCATGAAACGCAGCCCCAAAGAAAAGGGGGTCGATGACGGAATATGTACTGAGTATGCAAAGCGTAAAAATACAGAAAGCGAAATCATAACCGAAGTCAGGGGTACAGAAAGTGAGCATAATAATCCGAATACCGAAATACTTACATGTGATGTACAAATCATACATAAGGGGTTCGGAAGACAAATAGGATAATCGAATGTCAAAATTCTTCGCTTTTTTTGAAAAACATTTTTGTCTCATATATACGGAAAATCAAACATATCATATGAGCCGACATTACCCGAATGCCATAAATAGTATAATAATGCCGTACGGCCCGATCCATAAATAGTATAATAATGCCGAGGAACGTACGGCCCGATCCATATATAACATAATAATGCCGAGGAACGTACGGCCCGATCCATATATAACATAATAATCATAAACATACCGTCATATTATCACATATCATATCACATATCATATCATCAAATCATCACATATCATATCACATACCACATACGGTCCGTAATGGGACCCGGTGGACAGAACGTGGTCGCCACTCCATCTGGACGCCACAACACATCATACTTCGGAAGTTTTATATCTCCGAACATCTCCGAAACCCGACATACCGCGGCCAGGAACCCAATGTCAATGTCGCGACGCGGTCAAATGTCCAAATGGCAATATCACATATCATATACCGCGGCCAAGTACCCAGCGGTAATATCACATCATACTTCGAAATCACATCATACTTCGGAATCACATCATACTTCAGATTGTGCGCACGAAAATAACCGGCCCGGTATCCGGTGAAGGATGTAACACAGAAAGCACGAGCAGAATCGTAAGTAGCCATATGCATACAAATCTTTATTACACACTCAACAGAATAACTGAAGCGAACTATTATTTCAAAACCAAGACAATAGTCAAATCAGATTTTCTTCCAAATATCACTCGGGAACATATCAAACCAAACTTCAGAAACCATAGTCGCGTATCAAAATCATAAGTATACGAATCATTATTTTAGACTCAACAGACAAATATATAGTCATACTCGGGGGTCGGAAAAATAGTCGTATTGAATTCTTTCAAAAATAGGTCATTAGAACCAAACATAGGAAGTCACGGGACCCACAGACGAGCGTCAACCCAATCCGGGCCCGCCTATGAAAATTAAGGTCATTACTCGTCATGAAATCATTTGCGAAGATATCAAAGCGATCCGAGCCCTTTCTTGAAAGTTACGGGCGTTCGTAGTTTCGGATTCGTTTAGGAACAAAATTCTTTTGAAAACAAACTTTTATGCAACTTTAGTAATTTAGTCATACAAAAGACATAAGGACCATAATCCAACTACAATAAAAATAGTGTAAACGGACTGACATTTGAAAGTCGGGACAAAAGTTATATCAAACATCTTTCAGACGTCACCCGGAAACATATCAAACGTCATAAATATATCAAAGGACCATAGTTATACGCCAAACCAATCCGCGTCCGCCTCGGAAAGTTACGAACGTTACTCACTTTTAGGACTCTCTATGAACCAATCAAAGCCATCCGGTTCTTTTTACGAAAGTTACGGCATTTTCATACATAAAATCCTTTCGGGACAACCGTATACATAGCATTTCAAATCCAATCGTATCAAGACATACGGTCCATAGCTTGACCACATTAAGGATGCCAACATCAAGAAGCAAATACGAATCATAAACATGTTCGGATTTTAAGAATGGAATTACCCCCGAAGCTCATAAAATATCATAGCCTAGCCGTATCTAAGACATGCCAAAGAAGGAAAGGTAAGCTTTACATACCTCGGTCGCTCCCTAAGCTAACCCAACTCAAGTCTCGGCTCTCCAAGGTCTACATAATGTCAATAGATATCGAACATTAGTTGAAGACATTTAGGAATTCAATTCCAAACGAACATCAAATTCTACAAAATTTCGGCAAAGATTTCCCCGTAAATACACCAACCCCTAGATTTCAACTCGGCCAAATTCATCAACAACAACACCAACAACCAAACTAGCAACATTAATATTCAATTCCAACGCATTCTAACATTAAATACACTTCTTTATATAATTCAACAACATTCATTATTTTCCATTCAACTACTCACATCCAAACCAAACTCCACATTCGTACGTTCAACTACTAATCCAAAACCATTCAAACAATATTCAAGAACATTTTAAGAAATTCCCACAATATTTCATGTGGCCCAAACAACTTAAAATCTTACCCGAAACCCTCCAATTTCCATAGAAACATCAACAACACATTTTCTTCTTCCAAATTCATAAATTACATCAACATTCCACACAATAACAACATTAACCACAATAATACCAAATTATCTTAAAATTACATTATCTTCTCCAACAACCTACAAACGATTCCAACTTCCATTTAAATCATTAAATCATCACTTTCACCATAGAATCCATACAACAACAATCAAAACATACTAAATAAAATTAGTTCTTCATTCCTACACACAACACACATATTCACACACACACATATACACACTAAAACCCATGTTTTCATGAATTTCATCCATTTCTACTTACTACAACACACATAAACCATCCATAACACATGAAAAATGAGATTGAACCTCACCTTTCTCTTTCTTTGTTCTTCACTTGGCTAGGGTTGAGATTTGCAAGAACCAAGGATTTGCTTGCTCTAACAATTACTCCATGTTGTTTATCACCTTCCAATTAGTAGGAAAGCAAGGAGAAAATAATTTTCCATGATAAAAAATTGAGGGCAAGTTTCGCCGCTTGGCCGAATGTTTTTCTCCATCTTTTTTTTTTTTTCTTGATGTTTCTTGAAATCCAAAAGGATGACTTATGTCTTATTACTCACCATACCTATATATATATATATATATGTGGCACATGACCATGCACATGCCCCATTTTTCTTCCAAATTTTTCTAGAGATTTCCAAGAGATGAAAATAATGAAAATGACTTAGGCTTTCATCTTTTGTGTCCATATAGAATTTTCACATGTGGCCCTATGGCCCACATCTCACACATGGCCACATATGGCCATTTTCATGAAATACTAGTTTCCAAAATTTCATTTTTGGTCCCAAATTTTCATGAAATGTCTAACTTTCCATAATTCCACTTTTAACCCCAAATTTTTCCTTATTCCAATTTTACCCTTAACACTCCATGCCAATAAAAGATAAATATGCAACTTGTGCATTAACACAAATCAACAAAACCGAAAATTAAAAGTCTTGTCCATGACTCGTCGCAACCAACTTAGAATATTCTAACGTCCAAAGTACGGGGTATAACAGCTTGCACGTCTTCTGGTGGTGGAAATAAATGCGGGTACTTAGACTTCATATCTTCCTCAGCTTTCCAAGTCATTTCTTCTTTGTTATTATTCCTCCACAAGACTTTGACTGAAGCTACATCCTTGGTTCTAAGCCTTCGGACTTGTCTATCTAGGATAGCAACTGGTACTTCCTCATAGGATAGCTTCTCAGTGACTTGTACATCGTCTATGGGTACAATCCTGGAGGGATCTCCAACACACTTGCGAAGCATGGATACGTGAAACACTGGGTGAACAGATTCTAATTTTGGAGGCAAATCCAACTCATACGCTACTTGGCCTATCTTGCGGACAATCTTATAAGGTCCAATGTACCGAGGACTAAGATTCCCTTTCTTGCCAAATCTCTCACGACTTTCATCAGTGATACTTTTAAGAATACCTAATCATTAACTTTGAATTCCAAGCTTCGCCGATGATTGTTCGCATAGGATTTCCTCGACTTTGAGCTGTTAGTAGTCGTTCTTGAATAAGCTTGACCTTTTCTACCGCTCACTGAATCAAATCTGGGCCCACTAACTTTGTCTCTCCCACTTCGAACCATCCAATAGGCCATCCGAATACTTGAATGGTAGCTATTGTTGTACGTAAATTCAATAAGTGGCAAGTGATCATCCCAATTGCCTCCAAAATCTGGCACGCATGCTCTCAGCATATCTTTCAGGGTTTGGATAGTGCACTCAGCCTGTCCGTCAGTTTGCGGGTGGAATGCTGTACTAAGTCTCACTTGTGTTCCCAAATCTTCTTGAAAGGACCTCAAAAAATTAGTGGTAAATTGTGTTCCTCGATAAGTGATAATGGATACTGGAACACCGTGAAGTCGTACTATCTCTTTGATATATAACTTTGCCTAATCTTCCCGCTAAATACGTAGTTCGACCGGTTGACAAAATGGGACATTAAGTCTATCAACTATCACCCATATCCTTTTTCATGCCATCCCACCAATACATAGACTTAATATCATGGTACATCTTTGTTGCTCCTGGATGGACGAAATAACTAGAGTAATGGGCTTCCTCCAAGACACAGTGGCGCAATCTGCCACATTAGGAACACGCAATCTTCCTCGATGTCCGAGGACTCCATCCGCGAGGATCGTCAAATTGTGACTTTCCTTTCCGAGCACATCTCTATAATGAACTAGCACAGGGTCTTCATATTAGTGCTTCTTTACTTCCTCTACTAAGAATGAAATAGCCGAGTCCTGGATAGTGACTCCCGCACTGCCTGAGTCCACCAAGCGAACTCCTAGGCTGGCTAACTGTTGAAGTTCCCGAGCTACTTCCTTTTTCTCCGGTTGGACATCACATAGACTACCCATGGATTTGCAGCTAAGAGCATCGGCTACTACATTTTGCTTTCCTGGATGGTATAAGATACTCACATAATAATCTTTTAATAGCTCCAACCATCGCCGTTGTCGTAAGCTCAATTCCTTCTGTATAAAGATATATTGGAGACTCTTATGGTCCGTATAAATGTCCACATGAACACCATATAAATAGTGTATCCACATCTTTAGTGCATGAATAACCACAGCCAGCTCTAGGTTATGAGGCGGGTAGTTTTTCTCGTGTTTCCGCAATTGCCTCGAAGCATAAGCTATTACTTTGCCATGCCGCATCAATACACAACCCAGCCCAACACCTGAAGCATTACAGTAAATAACATAGCCCTCCGATCCTTCTGGAAGTGTTAGGACTAGAGTCAAAGTCAACCTATCTTTCAATTCTTGAAAACAGCGCTCACAGGCATTTGTCCATTGGAATTTAGCCGATTTCTGAGTCAACTTTGTCAGTGGTGCTGAAATGGAAGAAATTCCTTCTACAAATCTCCTATAGTGACCGGATAACCCCAGGAAACTGCGGACCTCCGTAGGCATTGTAGGCTTCGGCCAATCCTTCATAGCTTCAATCTTCTGGGTATCTACTCGAATACCGTCGGCTGAAATAATATGACCCAGAAAAGTTACAGAATTTAACCAGAATTCACATTTTGAGAACTTGGCATATAGCTCCCGAGCTCGAAGAATTCCAAGGACAATACGTAAATGTTCTGCATGCTCCACCTCCGATCGAGAATATACCAAAATGTCATCAATGAACACAATCACAAACAAATCTAGGAAAGGCCGGAATACATTATTCATCAAATTCATGAATACCGCTGGAACGTTGGTCAATCCAAATGACATTACCTGAAACTCATAATGACCATATCTAGTTCTGAAAGCTGTCTTTGGGATGTCCTCTTCCTTTACCCTTACTTGATGATATCCCGATCTTAGATCTATCTTCGAGAACCATTTAGCACCTTGCAGTTGTTTGAATAAATCATTGATCCTTGGAAGGGGGTACTTATTATTTATGGTCACCTTGTTTAATTGCCTATAATCGATACACATCCTTAAGGAACCATCTTTCTTCCTTACGAACAACACCGGCGCTCCCCATGGCGATGAACTGGGTCTAATGAAGCCTTTTTCAAGCTAATTCTTCAATTGCACCTTTAACTCCTTTAATTCTGTAGGGGCCATTCGATAAGGAGGAATAGATATGGGCATAGTATCCGGCAACACATCAATGGTAAACTCAATCTCCCGTTTTGGTGGAAGACCTTGGAGCTTGTCTGTTAACACATCCGAAAACTCATTCACCACTAGGACAAATTAAAGAGTCGGCGGTTTTGCTTCTGTGTCTCGAACCCGGACCAAATGATAGATATAGCCTTTAGCAATCATTCTTCTCGCTTTGAGGTAGGAAATAAACCTACCTCTCGGGGATGCTATATTGCCTTTCTATTCCAACACTGGTTCTCCGGGGAACTAGAATCGAACCACTTTCATTCTACAATCAACGTTAGCGTAACAGGATGCTAGCCAATCCATACCCGTAATAACGTCAAAATCTAACATCTCCAGCTCGTGTAGGTCAGCCATAGTATGGCGGTTGCAAACTACAACCACACAACTCCTAGATACTCGCTTAGCTACCACTGGTTCCCCTACCGATGTACACACCTCAAAAGGTTTGATTGGCTCGGGTTTCATCCCAATACGATTAGCAACATAAGGAGTGATATACGAAAAAGTAGGCTCAGGATCAATTAATGCATTCACATTATGAGAAGATACTGACAATATACCTGTAACAACGTCAGGGGAAGACTTAAGATCTTGCCGTGCCGCCAGTGCATATATACGATTCTGAGAGCCGCTTGTACCAGATGCTCCTTCTTTGCCTCTACCGCGACCTGTTGGTGCCTACAAACCTTGCCCTATAGGGAGCACAGACGATGAAAAAGAACACGATGCGATCACCGCGGGTTGGGTCCTACCTGCACCAAGCCATCGATGGACAATCACGCATTATATGCCCAGTCTGACCGCAGGCATAGCAAGCATCCGAACCCAGGCGACACTATCCTGAATGCAGCCTAACACATTAGTTGCACAGCGATAGTAGGGGCGGCTTTCATCCCGGCCAGTTCACCTACTGTGTCTTGGGAGCCGAGAAATCTTAGAGCTCGGACCCGGTCTGAATAAATAGGGGTCGTCAAATCTTTTGCCCGCAAATCGGGGGGGGGGTAAAAAGTTGTCGATTGGCCCGTATGACTAGGATATTGCTGCCTTTGACTCCCTCTGAATTCACTAGTGGCACTAAAAGATCTGGCCCTCTTACTATGCCTTCTATCAGGATCACGCTCACTCCTTTGCAACTGCTGCTGTTCCTCTAAATTCTATGCATGGGCCCGAATACGAGTAATATCCATCCCGTCCTGGAGCAAAGCTGGCAAGCACTCCTTAACCAAATGCGGGCCCAAACCACTCGCAAATTGGTGTACATGGTCGCCCATGTCTGCTACCATGGCTAGGGCGTACCTAGCCAAAGAATTAAAATGGAGACTGTATTCCCGAGCGCTCATATTATCCTGCCTAAGATTCAAGAATTTGTCGGCTCGAGCCCGTCGAACTTTCGGTGGAAGATAATGTCGGAGGAAGGAGTCCACAAACTTCTGCTATACTGCGGGAGGTGCATTTGCCCTTCGGGAAGACCTCCAAGTATTATACCAATGGACGGCTACATCTCGTAGTCTATAAGAAGCCAATTCAACTGACTCGGTATTAGAAGCATGTATTATCTATATTGTCCACAACATCTCGTCTATAAAGCCTTGTGGGTCTCCATCTAGCTTCGACCTGTAAAATTCTCGAGGATTCAGACTAATAAAATCGCGGGCTCTTACACTAACCTCTTTATCACCTTGGCTCGCACCGCCGAGCACGAGAACGAAACTTATAGCTCGGTCGATAACCGAATAGCCTCGGTCATCTGCGCGGCCAGGGCACACAGTGGTGGACCGGGAGGTATCGTCAGTCGGAGGGCGGACGCCCGCTCGCTCCTCGGGTAGGGGTGGAGTAGGAGAGGCCCGAGATGGAGCCTTGTTATGCGACTTACCCTCTTTTACCTCTGCCGGTGGCTCTTGTTCAGTCCTTCTTCCGGCCACCATCTTGCGCTTCTGGGCCGCTGTAGGTTTCCTCTTCATAGACATTGCTGAAATCGGAACACACGATTAGGAAAAAGGGAATCCTAATAACATAGCCCTATCGCACGATCTAAGATAAGAAAGAAGTTCAATTATTCCTAAAATGCCCTGGGCCTCCTGTTTATAAGTGTGGCGCGCTTCACACCCATAAACAGGACTCTACCGGACACGACTCGTAGACACGCCCTAGGACGAACTGCTCTGATACCACTTTTGTCACGACCCAACTAGAGAGTCATGACGGGCACCCGGAGTTACCCTACCGAGTACCTCTGAATATACACCTCATAATCATTTCTAGGTGGGCCGTAAGCTAGCTCATATGCATCATACTCTGTAAAGACGGATATGACAACATAATATAATGGCATGTTACTATAACCACCGAAAACCATGTTATATATCCTATTTTGTACATTGGGACAATCCGGATTAACTATGGTAAGTTAGGGACGAGACCATTCCGGGATACAAAGTCGGGAATTTTGACCTTCGATTTTATTTTAAGACATAAGTTGTTCATGAATTTATTGGCATGGAACATTTAGGAAAATTTAGAACCAAAAGTGGAATAATTGAAAGTTGAAAATCATGCATTATTTGGCCATGTTGGTGAAGTGGTGGGAGATGGCCCACACACTTTGTGGACAAAATTTAATTGGTCCAACACATGTGTGGGCCATGGACACTTGTATGACTTATATTAGTATGTAAAAGATGACTTCTAAGTCATTCATCTTCATTCAACACTTAGAAAAAAAAAATAAGAAGTTGAAGAACAACAACAACAACCTCTCGGCCAAGAACCAAAAATTTCAAGTCCAATTTGAGCCATCCCAAAAATATTTCCTTAGTGCAAATCCACTAATTGGAGGTCCCTAAGTAGCGTGGAAGTGTTGTTTGGGTCATCAAACCATCCGTCTTGTAAATCGCAAACCCTAGCCTAGTTATGAAGTTGAAGAAGAAAGGTAAGATTTAATCTTGTTTTATGTGTTATGAATGGTGTATGCATGTTGTAGTATGCTAAAATGGATGAAATTCATGAAATATGGTATGTTGGAGTTGAGCCATGCATGGCTTGTATGGCCGTGTAGGTGTGTGTGTTGTGTTGAGATGATGAATTGATTCTATGTAGCATGTTTAGTTGTGTAGTGTGAAGAAAAGAATGAGAATCATGAACATATGTATATGTGTAGTGTGGCCGAATATAGGTCACATTATATGACAAGAATGGATTAATTCTATTTGTAATTTTGAATGTCGTCGTTATGAATTCTATGTTGACGATAAGAGTTTAATGATTCGAATTGATGTTGTAAGTGTTGCTGGCTGATTTGGAGGTTATTGTGCATTTAATGTAATTTGTATATTTATGAGAATGACATTGTTAGAGGGTGAATTGTGGGTACAAATCATGATTTGGAAATGAGGAATGGGTTATAGTTGAGGTTCTCGGGTTTGGGGCAGAATTCGGGTAAGTTGGGATGTTGTTTGGAATGTTTGAAATATTGTGTGAATTGTTTGAAATGTCTTTGATTATTGTTGGTATGGGTTCGGGTTAGTATTGGAATGTATGAGCGATGATGTTGGCTTGAATGTAAGCCGTTGAATTGAATATTATGAATGTTGTTGAATGATGTAAAAGAGGGTTACTAATGTTATATTGCTTTCCGGATTGATTATTGATGTTGCTAGTTTGGTTGTTGGTGTTGTTGTTGTTGATTTGGCCGAGTTAAATTCTCGGGGTTGGCCTATTTACAGGGGAAGTGCTGCCCAAATTTCTGTAGACTTAAGTGCTAATTTGGAATTAATTGCCCAAATGCCTATAGGTAATGTTTGGCATATTATGACGTATTTGTAGACCTTGGGGAGCCCGAGGCGTAGGTTGGCATTAGCTTGAGTTGGATTAGCTTTGAGAGCGGACGAGGTATGTAAAGCTCAACCCTTTCTTCTTTTGGCATGCCTTAGTTACAAATAAGCTATGACACGAGCCTCGAGGAAATTCTATTCTCGCAATCCGAGCATGTTTATGACCCTTATTTGTCTCTTGGAATTCGTATGTTTGATGTGATGAAATATTGGCCCTTGTGTCTTTGGAAAATTCGGTTTTAATGTTGCATAAAAAGTTCTGTTTTTAAAGAGTTCTGTAACTACGAACGACCGTAACTTTCACAGAAAGGCTCGGATTGCCTCGATATGTTCGTAGGTGATTGTATGGCGTATGATGAGTATGTTTTCCATAGGCGGGCCCGGCTCGGGTCAACACCCGTCCGTGGGTCCCGCGACTCTCCTTTACGTACTTCTGGTGACTTTTGACAGATTATGATATGACTACTATTCCGATTTCCAAGTATGGTCATTTTACTTATCTTTTGAGTCTATGATAATGATTTTATACATATGGTTACTCACGACTCGCTTGCATTACGTTATATCTTTCGCCGAGTCCCGGCCGGTTCTATTGTCGTGCGCACTATGTTATACTCCGGTTATTATCTTGTGTTATATAGTTCGCCGAACCCCTCGCTAGAGGGCCGGGTTCCGCATATTGGGTGTTATCTTGCGTATGGCGTTATGTTGTGTTATGATGTGTGACGGGGGATACGGAGATTTGAAACTTTACGGTGTTGCCTTGTGTTATGGCGCCATCGACGGGCGGGCGACCATATTTTCCGAGCCCTATGCATGATTTGTATTTTGAAAGTAAACATTTTGATATTTTGGAAATGCATTTACTTTCTCTATACATTTCGATTACGACTCGATTTTTCTTTATGTATCTTTCGTTTGCATACTCGATACATATTTCGTCTTGACCGACCCCCTTTCTTCGGGGGGGGCTCATGCCGCAGTACGGTACGCACAGTCGCCACGGTGATCCGCGACAGGACACCCTTTTCTGCTGTTTGGAGTGCTCCCCTTATTTCGGAGCCCACATTTTGGGTATATATCCATTTGCTGCATATGTATTAGTTTGTTCAGGGGTACGGCGGGGCCCTGTCCCGTCATATGATTTTGTTTGTCTATTTAGAGGTCTGTAGACGTATATGTGGGTTAGGCCTTTTCTGTACAGGTGTGTTTGTATGTTATATGTTCTGGGCGATCCCATTCGCCGTGTTGTGCCCTGCTGTCGGCTTGCATTTGTATATGTTTTGGGGCCGATGCGCCATTTGATAGCCTTGTCGGCTTCTGATATATATATATGTTTGTGTTTGAGACAGTTTGGGATAATTTGAGACAACGTCTGATATTTGTACACGCATAAGCTATCTATTTGTGATTCGAATCTGTGAATGTGTTTAGGTGCCCAGCTCGGGCACTAGTCACGGCCTACGGGGCTGGGTCGTGGCAAGCGGTATCGAGCAGATTCGTCTCGAAATGTCTGAAGACCGTGTCTGTTAAGTCTTGTTTATCGGTGTGTTGTGCACCACATCTATAAACGTGTGGCTACGGACATTTAGGATGTTATCTTTCCTTCGATCTTAGATCGTGCGATAGAGCGCCGTGTTATCAGGATGACTTCTTCTCTCGACGAAATGTTATGTTTTCGGCCGATGCCTCCGAGAAGGCCACGGTACCCCGAAGGCAAGTCTACGGCGAGGTGAACCCAAAGTGTGCCCGCGAGTTGCAAGGGCCCGTTGAGCCCGGCCACCGGAGATTGTGCCTGCGGCGGCCGGTTCGGCTACACCACCGATGTCGGAGGGGCTTGGAGCGGCACGGCAGCTCGCCGGGTTTGAGAGCCCACCCCCGCCCTCCCGAGGTTCGAGTGCCCGAGCCTCATTTTCCCCCAGCCAGGGCGGATGATGGGGCCATGCGAGAGGCAGTCCGATTATTGACCCGATTGGTAGCGAGAGCGGAGACCACGGGCATGGGTAGGGGGTGATCAGGCGGACCGACGTGACAGTTCGAGGGCCCGTGAGTTTCTGACATGTAATTGTCACACCCCAATCTTGATCAGGGTGTGATGGGCACCCGACCCTTACCTAGGGCCGAGCGAACCCTCTGACTCTTATTCCATGCATAAATTTTTTTCTCTCTAAGTCAAATGCACATGACAAGCTTACTAAAAATATTCTTTCTGTTGCTTTCCGAGCAAATCGAATTTGTAACTGTATAAAACTTATATCATAATACAAACTGACACATTGGCCTGTGAAGCCACTGACAGACTGACTTCTGGTACCCACGACTGCGTCCGCAAAGTCTCTAACGCGTAATCGGGTAAATCTCACACGTGTACTCGCCACTCGGCTACACTCCGGGGCCAAATGGAGCTTGCCAACTTCGCCGGAACATCTTCTATATTAACCTCAATCCGTGCGGGTGTACCGCGCGGCATGGACGCGGCCCGAAGAAGAGGTCGGTACGAGCAAGGTACTTGAGTATGCAAGACATGAACGGAACAACGCCGTAAGAGCTGTAGAGCATATCATGTAAGAGTTGCATATGGAACATATCACGTATAAAACGGTAACTCCGTACGTAAATAACTATATGGAACATAGACCATATTATAGGATAAAGGTAACTTTGTGCATGTGAGTGCCACTCGGGGGCGAGGCCATGCATGCCTAGCTTTTTCTTTTTTTTTTTTGAACACGGTGTTTTTATTCTTGTACATAGAAAACGGATACTTTTTCGAAAACGATACTTTTTACTCGCAGATTCTGACGCCGAATTCATCGGCTCTCCCACCCCGTCCCCCAACAAGTGTCCCAAGTATATATATTATATATATATATATATATCACATAAGCAGACGCCGCGTACGGCTCTCCCATATCCCGCGTCCGGCATCCCGCGTCCGGGATGATAAGCCGCCCGAATCGGGTGGACACGATCCCCCATTACCCCGCATATACATGTACATTCATCAATATCATGTATTATATACATTATCATATGAACGGCATTTACGGGAGCCAAGGAAAGTCATGTGTCTGTCGGAGTGACGTAAGGTCGGTGACCTCCGATTACATTATGGATTAACCGGGATCGCTCTGTCTCACCTTGAAGGAACTAGTAATAAGGCGAGACTATCAATGGAGAGTGACATCATGAGCAAACATAGGATAGGACCATAAGGCAGCAGTTCGTATACTTTGAAATCTTTAAAAGTAGTCATCGTTCATGAGTAGAGCCGGAAACTCAAAAGAAATAGCTTAACATTCCATATCGTCATATACGTGGTAGGAACATATCCTTGAAATTCTCATCATAGACTTCTTCTCATGTCTGGGATCATCATTATCATCATGTCATCATAGAACCATGGTCGTCGCTTTAGTCATTAAGACTTTCAATATTGTAAAACTTGGTTTTTGGAGAAAAATGAATATTTTGAAAAACACTTGTAAACTTTTAGGAAGGAAAATCATACATTGGGGTCAAGAGTGTAGCTAAAACAACTATGCTTTGACAATCGGGACGATAACCAGGAACTTTCATTGACTATAGTACGGAAATAAGCCTGATGGAACAATAGGAGGGAATTCGGGAATAGTGGGCCCACCTCGGACCAAATGAGGTGGCATACACGCTTTACGTATAATGCGTTTCCTGACATTACTTATGAGAGTTTAGGACGAATGTCGGTGTTGTTCATGCAAGTTCTAGGTGTTTAGGAAGCTTTTTCAACATTTCACACAATTTCTAGTTCAATTCTCTTTGAATGAATAGTAACTAATTTCAATCTCGGTTTTCTAGGAAAGAAATTATCCCCGAGGCCCGTGTTCAAGCCTACTACGTCTAAGACATGCCAAAGAAGGAAAGTGAAGTCTTACATACCTTTTTTCGCTCCTTCTGTTGCTCCAAATCCAAGTTGCAAATCCGTCAAAATCTACAATTTGGTCGTGTTTGCCAAACATTGATTAGTGCGTTTAGAATTGGATTCTTAAAATGACACTTGGCTACCAAAATTTCGGCAGCACTTCCCCTGTAAATACGTCGTCCCGAGAATATGGCTCGGCCCAATTCATCCATTAACAACAATCCGAGAATTCAACTCGGCCAAACCAACAACAATAACGCCAATAATCAACAATCATAATAACATTATCAATACTCAATTCACAACATGTTCAAAACATTCCAACCCAAATCTTCCAAATGCCTTAAGAACTTCAACAATACATTTATTTCTTTCAAACTCATAAACTATATCAACAATTCCATACATTTACAACATTATTTCCATGAATTCAAGAAAGCATATTCAAATCATACTACATTCCAAATCAGCCCATAACCATCACAACTTCCATTTTTAATCATCAAACTTTCATTTTCATTACATAGAATCCATCACAACAACAACTAGAATACCAACTAAAATTAATCCGTTCTTTCTACACCACACTACTTCCATTCGGCCAACCTACATACACACATACTTTCCATGGATTTTCATCCTTTTCTTTACATTACAACAACACACAAACATATTGAATGCAACTAATTCATCATCCTAACCCTTTTACATGCACACGGCCAAACACACCTACATGGCTACACTTCAACATCTCTATTTCCATGACTTTCATTCACCTCCATACTTCACAACATACACAAATCATCTTTAGCATATGAAGAATAAGATTGAACCATACCTTTTTCATTCATGTTCTTCAAATCTCGGCTAGTGCTTCCTTCGCAAGAACGGATGGTTTTCTCGTTCCAACAACTTCCCCACGTCGTAGAGGACTCTCCAATTAGTATGAAAGCTAGGAAAAACAGATTTTTCTTGATCAACTTTAGGGGTTGGTTCGGCCAGCCCCTCTTGGCCGTTCACCTCCTTTTTTTTTTTTTTTGTTTTTGTTTTCAAGTTTCTTGAAATTTCTAGGATGAAGAATGAAAATATATGTCTTCCATGGTCCTCACTTGTATATATATACACAATATATAGCACATGGCTGGTCACATGACCGGCCATGCCCTTTCTTTCTTTCTTTTTTTTTCATTTTTCTTTTCTCCAATTCTCTAGAAATTTCTTTTTCTTTCCCTCCAAGTTTCTTCAAACTTCTTGCATGGAAATGACAAAGATGATTAAATTATTACCTTATACTTCCATAAATAACAAAACATGTGGCCCTATGGCCCACTCCACCTTAACCTTTAATTTCATGAACTCTTAACTTTCCATAATTAATTTTTAACCCCAAATTTTTCCTTAATGTCTCCTTACAACGTAATTCATAAATGACTTACGTCTTAAAACAAAGTCGAAAATGGTCTTGTCTTTAACTTCCCGCAGTTAGTTCAGAATATCCAAATGTACAAAATACGAGGTGTAACAAAGAATCCACCAGAGTTTTTCGGGTCGAAGCCCGTAGAGGACCCTCAGGAGTTTATCAGACGGATGTCGCGTACATTACGGTTGATTAAGGCGACCGAGATTGGAGTCTCGTGAGATGGCATCATATCGCCGGGATGTAGCCGCAAATTGGTATGAGTCCCGGGTATTGGCCGTAGGCGAGGGTGCCCCTCCCCCGTGTGGGGCGAGTTTACTAAGGCCTTTCTCGGCCCATTTTCCTCACTCCGCAGCTACGGCAAGCCGCAGCAGACAGTTCGCTATTGAGACAGAGGGTAGGACCATCGGGAGTACGATTTGGAGTTCGATTCGGCGGCGATATGCGTCCGCTTGTAGCCGATATGATCGATCGGATGCACCGGTGCTATTTGGTCGATAGTTGTTTGGTGATGGCGGCACGACGGTATGGATATTGCCCGTGTCCGTGCACACGCCCGTGGTATGGAGGACGGCACGAGGCGCGTCGGCCCGAGGAGATTATGATAGGGGGCCAGCCCCAAGAGGGCTAGATTCGCCGGGTATTCCGGGAGTTTCGAGGCAGCAGCCCTCACAGCTAGCCAGAGCGTATATCCTCCCCGCCCAGTACGGAGCACACCCCCACGGTTCGCCCGCCGGTGGAGATCGAGGCGCAGTGGTATTCGGTGGCCGAGCTCCGTGGTTTCGTGTCACGGGGGACGAAGGTTCCGACCGAGGCCACCTGGACCTCGTGTCCTCACTGTGGGAGGCAGCACCATGGAGAGTGTTTTTATGCCACCGGTGCGTGTTTTACTTGTGGCCGTCGAAGTCATTTGATGAGAGATTGCCTTAGGGGTGGTGCGAGGGTTAGCGCGACTCGGCCTACCGGGTCGGCCCGGTAGGTTCATCTTCATCCTCGGTCGCTATGTGCCCCGTGGGCGAGGCATGCCCGGCACCCGGCGGCCGCGGCGAGGGTTGTGGCGGAGTTTCCTCGTTCTAGCGGTCCTTCGAACCGCATATATGCATTGGCCGGCCCGATTGACCGGTGAGGCGTCGCCAATGTTGTTATTCTGTATATTCGGTCTTCTCTCGAGATGTGTATGCACTGATTGATCCCGGCTTTACTTTATCATATATTTCTCCCCTTGTTGCTAATAAAATTGGGATAGAATCTGAACCGATAGAGCCTTTTGAGATAGCTACACCGGTAGGGGATTCTGTTATAGCCAGGCAGGTTTATAGAGATTGTTCGGTAATTGTTTGTGACCGCTGCACTAAGGCAGATCTGGTAGGGTTAGATATGACTAAGTTCGATGTGATTATGGGTATGGATTGGCTAGCTTCTTGTTGTGATAATGTTGACTGTCAAAAGAAGATAGTCCGTTTCTAATTTCCAGGGGAATCAGTTATAGAATGGGCAGGTAATACAGCATCGCCGAGGGGTAAGTTTATTTCATACCTCAAGGCAAGAAAAATGATAAAAAAGGGCTATATTTATCATTTGGTTCGGGTACATGATTTAGCGAGGCACCGACTCTTCGACGGTCCCCCAAAGGTTAATGAGTTTCTAGATGTATTTCCGAGATGAGCTTGTGTCTTCCCCCGAGCGGGAGATAGAGTTCGCCATTGATGGCTACCGTATACTCACCTATATCTATTCCTCCGTATAGAATGGCACCTGCGCAGAATTGAAGAAATTGAATGAGCAGTGAGGGATTTATTAGAGAAGGGCTTTATTAGCCCAAGACATCACCCCGGGGAGCGCCGTATTGTTTGTGAGGAAGAAGGATGGGTCGCTGCGGATGTGTATTGATTACCGGCAGCTGAATAAGGTAACTATCAAGAATAAATACTCCCCTCCCCAGGATTGATGATTTGTTTGATCAATTGCAGAGTGCTAGGTGTTTCTCGAAGATAGACTGCGGTCGCTATCATCGAACGGGTACGAGAGGCCGATATTCCTAAGACAACATTCGGACCCGATACGGGCATTATGAATTCGTAGTGATGTCTTTTGGGCTGATTAATGCTCCAGCCGTATTTATGGACCTGATGAATCGGGTATTTAGACCGTTCTTAGACATGTTAGTGATAGTATTTATTGATGACATCCTGATTTATTCACGATCAGAAGCAGAACATGCAGATCATTTGAGGACGGTACTTGGCGTACTTCGGCACCAGAAACTATATGCTAAATTTTCTAAATGTGAATTCTAGCCGACTTCGGTGGCATTTCGGGGCATATTATTGGAGCCGATGGCATCCCAGTGGATATCCGTAAGATTGAGGCCGTAAAGAATTGGCCTAGACCTACGACGCCGACCGAGGTGCGTAGCTTTCGGGATTGGCCGATTATTACGGAGATTCGTAGAGAAGTTTGCTTCGATTTCAGCGCTTGACAAGGCGACTCGGGCGGGAGCTAAGTTCCGGATCGACTGATGCTTGCGAGCGTAGCTTCCAGCTGCTGAAAGAGAAGTTGACTACGGCTCCGGTTCTGACCCTTCCTGAGGGACCGGACGGTTATGTGATTTATTGTGATGCCTCTGGGGTTGGTTTGGGGTGTGTATTGATGCACCACGGCAGAGTTATAGCTTATGCTTCCCGGCAGCTCAGAAAGCACGAGAGAAATTATCCTACCCACGATCTGGAGCTGGCCGCGGTAATTCATGCTTTGACGATGTGGAGACATTATCTATATGGTGTTCACGTTGATATTTATGCAGATCACAAGAGCCTCATGTACATCTTTAAGCAGAAGGAGCTGAACTTGCGGTAGAGGAGGTGATTAGAGTTGCTGAAAGACTATGATGTTGATATACTATACCATCCTTGGAAAGCTAATGTTGTGGCAAATGCACTCGGTAGTAAGTCTATGGGCGGTCTAGCGACGTGCCATCGAGAGGAAAGAAATGGTTCGCGAGATCCATCGCCTGGCTAGTCTTGGAGTCCGCTTGGCCGATTCTGAGATATTGGGGTTTTCGAGGAATTCCGAATCCTCTATTACGGAGGAGATTAAGTGGCGTCGATACGAGGATCCTATTCGGCACAAAGACAGACGCAGCCCTTGAGAAGGAAAAGACCCCGTTCGAGATTACACCACGGAGTGCTATTACACGGGGGCGCATTACGTGTACCGATATTGCGAGGTCGCGGCGACGAGGTTATGGGCGAGGCACATTATGCCCGTTATTCTGTTCACCCAGGGTCGACGAAGATGTATCATGATCTCAGATTCTTATACTGGTGGGACGGTATGAAAAGAGATATAGCAGAGTTCGTCGCCTAGTGCCCGAATTGCCAGCAGGTTAAGATCGAGCACCGTGCTTTGGCGGATTATTACGAGAGATGGAGATACCGTCGTGGAAGTGGAAAATCATTAATATAGATTTTATTACAGGCTTACCTCGCACTCCACGGAAGTATGATTCCATATGGGTTATTGTTGATAGGCTGACAAAATCAGCCCATTTCCTCCCAGTCCGGACTACGTATTCAGCTGAGGATTATGCTAGGTTATATATTAAGGATATTGTGAGGCTTCACGGAGTCCCCATATCTATTATCTCCGACAGAGGTGCCCAGTTTACAGCTAATTTCTGGAGATCATTTTTGGAAGGATTGGGGACACAGGTGAGTCTCAGTACAGCATTTCATCCTCAGTCCGACGGACAGGCCGAGCGCACTATTCAGACACTGGAAGATATGTTGCGGGCCTGTGTTATTGATTTCAGGGGTAGCTGGGATGATCATTTACCGCTTGTTGAATTTGCTTATAATAACAGCTACCACTCCAGATTCGAGATGGCACCATATGAGGCTTTGTATGGCAGGAAATGCAGGTCACCGATTGGCTGGTTTGATGTTGGCGAGACTAAGTTGATTGGTGTTACATCCGACATTTTTGCATATTTGAAAAAAATTCGAAATAATTTTGATTTGTAAAGAATAAGGCCATGTGTTGGTTGGAATTAAGATGTGTGTGTGTTGTTCATGGAAAAAAATGGCGGTGTGGAAATACGGGGGAGGGCCAAGGTCAAAATTGGAATCTTGAAAATTTGTTTCGGGAATTTTAAAATGTGATCCATGATTAATTGGGCTCAAAAATAAAATAATACAATGAGGCCCAAAAAAGGGAGCCCAACCGGCCATAGGGTTGGCCAAGCCCATGGATTAAAAATAATTCCCATGTGATAAATTACTACAAGGATCATATTATATATGTCATCTTTATCATATAGAAGGTTCAAGAAATCAAAAGAGATTGAGAGAAAAAAAAGAAAGAAGGCTCACGGCCTAGTGAGGAAGAAAGAAGAGAAAAAGAAGAAAATTTTTGGAGCCTCAATCCTTGACTTAAAAATCTTGTTCTCTTTGAATTTATAACAAGTTCAAGGCGCTCTTCGACGTGGCATAATTGGTTAGGAGGATGAACTCCGTTTGTGGAAAGCTGAAATTTCAAGAAAAGGTAAGATTCTTATGTTTTATGATCATGGAATGAATTTATACGTTATAATGATTGAATTGGACGAGAATCATGGAAGTATGGTGTGTGTGTGCATGGCCGTGTGCATGTGTAGAACCATGCATGGCCGTGAGTCTTGAGGTGGAGAAAGAGCAAGAATTTCATGTTTCTTTTCATGTTGTAAGAAATTTATAAGTGTTGTGGTGAATGAAATTGAATGAAAATCATGGGGTTAAGAGATGTGTTGTGTGAGTCATGTGTATGTGTATATATATATGTGGCCGTGGGGTGCTATGTATGTAGGGAAATTGGTTGAATTTATTTAGTATGTTAATTATGTTATTATGACCTTGTGAAGTGAATAGAAGATTAATGGCTTTGTTGGAATGGAAGAAAAAGTGGATGAGGGCCGTGTAGTATGGATAAAATGAAATAAGAATGAATTATTTTGTTTGATATGTTAATTGTGTTGTGATGATGTTTATAACATGAATAAAGGTTAAATGGTTTGAGTTGGTATTGATTCGAAAATATGAAGTCGAAATGAGAATTTTTGCATTTTTTGTCGGAAAGTAGGTTAATGGCATTGTATTGCGATTTGTAATGATCGTTATGGTTGTTGTTGTTGGTTGTTTGGAGCCGAGTTGAATTCCTGTGGGTGTTATGTTATAGGGGAGTGTGCAAATTTCGGTAGCCAACACTTACCCAAAGTTGAAATGTTAACTTGCATGAATAGTAACCGGCAAAGGTGAC
>NC_081353.1:6923659-6935812 GCF_029784015.1 Lycium ferocissimum
GGCATTGGCTACCACATTAGCTTTACCCGGATGGTAAAGTATAGTGATATCATAATCCTTCAGAAGCTCCATCCACCTACGCTGCCTAGAGTTGAGATCCCTCTGATTGAACACGTGCTGAAGGCTGCGGTTATCGGCAAACACCTCACAGTGGACCCCATATAGATAATGCCTCTAAATCTTCAAAGCGAAGACTACCGCTGCTAACTCCAAATCGTGAGTAGGGTAGTTCTTCTGATGTAACTTCAACTGACGGGAAGCATAGGCAATGACCTTGCCCTCCTGCATCAACATAACGCCCAAACCAATACGGGACGCATCACAATAAATTGAGAAATCCGTACCCTCCAAGGGTAATGCCAATATCAGAGCGGTGGTCAATAGAGTCTTGAACTTTTAAAAGATCTCTTCACAAGTATCGGACCACTGAAAGGGAACCTCCTTTCGAGTCAATCTAGTTAAGTAGAAAGTAATAGAAGCAAAACCCTTCACGAATCGATGGTAGTAAGTAGCTAAACCCACGAAGCTACGAATCTCGATCACAGTAGTGGGCCTGGCCCAATCACTAACAGCCTCGATCTTTTTGGGATCAACCATGATCTCGTCCTTTGACAAGACGTGGCCCAAGAATGCCATAGAATCAAGACAGAACTTGCACTTCAAGAACTTGGCATAAAGCTCTTTCTCTCTCAACAAATTAAGGACAATCCTCAAATGACGCTCATGATTCTCTCTACTCTTGGAATAAACCAAAATATCATCAATAAACACAATGACAAATGAGTCCAAATATGGCTCGAAAAAGCCATTCATCAAGTTCATGAAAGCTGCTGGGGCATTCATTAGCAGAATGACATCACAAGAAACTCATAATGATCATAATGAGTCCTGAAGGCCGTCTTCGAGATATCCTCGGCCCGAATCTTCAACTGATGGTAGCTGACCTCAAATAAATCTTCAAAAATACAGAAGCACCGTGAAGCTGGTCGAACAAGTTATCAATACGAGGAATCGGACACTTATTACGAATGGTGACCTTGTTCAACTAACAGTAATCTATACACATCCTCATCGTACCGTCTTTCTTCTTCACAAACAAAACGGGAGTGCCCAAAGGAGAGATGCTCGGTCTAATGAACCCCTTGCTTAGAAGATCCTGCAACTGCTCTTTTAACTCAGCAGGTGCCATCCTAGAAGGAGGATTAGAAATAGGGCGCGTTCCCGGCTCCAAGTCAAATAGAAATCAATGTCACAGTCGGGTGGCATACCAGGTAAATTAGAAGAAAAGACCTTCGCGAACTCACTCACAATAGGTAAGGACTCAAGGGCGGAGAAGCAACTCTAGTATCACAAACACGGGCCAAATAGGCCAAACACCCCCTGTCGACTAACTTCTTCGCGCAGAGATAAGAGATGATCTTCTTCAGAGCGAGACTCGGAGTACGCCTCCACCCAAGTCTAGGAATCCCAGGCATAGTTGAAGTAACTGTTTTGGCATGACAGTCCAAGATCGCGTGATATGGTGACAACCAAGTCATACCCAAGATAATATGAAAATCTAACATATCCAAAATCATCAAGTCTACCCACGTGTCGTATCCCATAAAAGTAACCAAACAAGACCGATAAACTCGATCAACCAAAATGGAATCTCCAACCGGAGTAGATACATGAATAGGCATATCAAGACGATCACTAGTCAAATCCCAACCAATAGATGATGGGTAGACACATAAGAGAAAGTTGACCCGGGATCAAACAAGACTAAAGTCGGTCGATGATGAACATAAATAGTACCTGAGATCATAGAATCAGAAGCCTCGGCCTCGGGCCTACCAAGAAAAACATAGCAATATGCTCCACCACGGCCACTCTGGCCAGACTGCGTTCCTCCTCGGGAGGCTTGGGAACCACCCCTATCTGACTGGTGTCCACCCATAGACGAATGACAACCATTGCAGCCTGAATGAGCGCTACCTCTTACTGAAGAACCACCCCGTCTACTAGATGGTGCTGGAGTCATCGGCGTCTGAAATCGGGAACCCTGCTGGGACCCATTCTGTCTAGGTCTGGTGCAATCTCTCATCAGGTGATCAGGATCGCCACATACATAACAAGACCTGGGAGCTGGAGGCGAATACACAGAAGCTGATGAACTAGAGGGACCACCTCGCTCAGCTAGTCGGGAGTAAGATCCATCATAAGACTGTCCAGCCCCATAACCACTGAGTCTAGAAGAACCACCAGCAGATGCCTGCAATGCAGACTGAACGGGACGGTTGGAGGCTGACTGATAGAGCCTGGAATATTATCCCCCGCCCCTAGTGCCTACCTCAGTAGCTGGCTTGGGCACCTCATCCCTCGCAATGGCGGAACGTGTCCTCACCATTGGTGAGAGAATAGAAATGAATCAGATACCAATTTAAAATTTTCAGATACCAATTTGAATAAAGTAGTACAAAAGAATGTGAAGTCTCCTAAATGTCCTATAGCCTCTCGCAGATAAGTACGAAGCTCATCATACCGATCTGCAAGACTCTACTAGAAACTCTCTTGTACTTATAGACCAGGTAACCTAGGGTTCTGATACCAATTTGTCATATCCCAAATCAGGGAACGTGCGGGCACCTATCCTTTTCCTACCTAGTAGGCGAGCCCATCCCTTAATCAACATTAAACAACAATAAAATAACCCGACCAACATAAATATCTAACAAGTATGAAATAGATAAATAAGTGTGAAAATATTACATCAATTCCAAAATCTGGTCTAGGCCGTACAAGAGCCACTACAAAATGAAAAGTCAGAATACATAGTCTCAAAATGAAATACTATCTCAGAAGTAGCGAATAAGATAAGTAAATTATGAGGAGTCATCCGGGCTACGGATCTGGCCATGTACTTACCCTAGATGCTCGTCAGCAATGCCTTGGAAGTCTGTCTCGAGGGGAAGAAGTCGATCCAGCCACGTACTCTACACTCATAAAAGAATGCAGCAAAGTAGAATCAGTACAACGACACGTACTGAGTAGGCATCATAGGCAGACAACAGTTAGCTAACATATATATAAGTAAAAGACTGAAAGTTAGACATACTCACAACAAGTATAATAAACAATAGCCAAGAACGGAATCACAATCACTAAATATCAAGTCCAAATGTCACCATATTTACTGAAAACCCAGTCCAAATGCCTTCACAAATATAGACCACCAAGTCCGAATATCACCACAAATACAACTACCAAGTCCAAATCCAACAGTACGAATCTGTAAATAAGAATGCAATGTAATACAATGATATATACACGCTCCAGGTGGAATACCTCCAAGCCTGCTAGTCATGACCCATGGGGGACCGGCGAAGTCCATATACCTGGTGTGGCGCACAGCTCGATCATATATCTATTGCGAAACGTACAACCCGATCCAATATAGGTTGCGAAACGTGTAACCAAATCCAATATATGTGTTGCGGCGTGCAAACCGATCTCAACGTACAAGTATGAATCCATGCATGATATCAATAATGACAAGAGTATATCAATGCCAAATTAAGCCACACATGGACACCTATCACAAGAATCTATCAATATCAACGGTGCTACAGATGGGCACATATCACGAGAAACTATCAATATCAAGTCTAGTATCACAAACGGGGCAACAAGCCAATAGATCACAACAAGGCAATAAGCCACAATCAAACAACAGTACAAACCTAAGTAATCCATCCCAACTTCATACCCAAAGTCGTAACATGATTTCTCTAACAATCACTAACTCTACATATGCCTCGCTAACCGAAATCTAACCATAAGGTAAACCATAACCTACCTGGTAGCTGAGTAAGATCCACGAACAATCAAACATTTGCCTTGCCCTATCATTGCGCCTCCAAATACTCAAAGTCTAATCATATTCGAATTCTATATTAGAAATCATAAAGAACAACACCCAAGTTGCTATACTTATCGTTTGGGTCAAATTCAACTATGGAGAATAGGGAAAACGGGCCCACAAAGGTAGAACGGTCATTTCGAAAGTGAAATATGCAATTCCATGTTTTAGGAGCTCAATCCTACTAAACAATTGCTAAAATAACTCAAGAATAGGCTAATTTCGAGATTCAAGTGAAATCCCCCAATTTGGGTATGAACCCTAATTTTTCAATCTTCAAATTAATCAACACAAATGGAAGTTTCAAGCCTATCAGCTATGAAATCATCAGATTCTATGATTAGATTAGTCAAACCCATTAACAATTTCCATTTAGAAAGATTGGAACTCATTTCAAGAAGTTATCATCAAAACCCATTTTCTCTCTTTAACTCTGATGGATTTCTAGCATGGATTCAAGCTTAGGAAGCTTAAATCAAAGAATACTAGGCTAGGGAACTTACCACAATAAAGAATTAGCCAAGACCTTTTCAATTTGCCCTAAATTTTCTTAGAAAGTGAGGAATGAAATGATAGGGGTTTAAGGGTTTTATCCTACCCTTTAATGATTCTGATATCCCGTAATCACGCTGTTGTGGTCACGAGTCCACTACAGCGGGCTCGCCCTAGCAAGACCAGGCTCGCTGCAGCGCAGGCTCTACAGTAGATATTCGTCCGCTGTAGCGCCCCAATCTAAACATATCTTACTCTCTATAGCGGCTAAAACCCTTCTATAGTGGTTCCGCTATGGCGGGCTTTTGCTGGTACAGCGGACACTAGACACTAGAAAAATCTAGTTTTTCACAAGTTCAACTCCGAAATCCAACAATCACCTGAGACCTCACAGATACAAACCAAACATGTATACACACAGAAAAACACGCTACAGACTCACTCGTGGTCTCAAAATTTCCAACGAAAGTCTATTTGACCGGGTCAACACCCAATGGCCAAAGACCAACTTTCAAACTAATAATCCAAAACGCTCCCAAGTGCCTTGAAAACCGAACTGAACATCCTACCAATTCACAATAAATCATCCGGACCTCTTGGAATCGATGAATTCTCGAAAAAGGTCTGTTTACCCAAAAGTCAACTAATTGTCAATCGCTTTTCACTTTTAACTCTATATCACTCAAGTCATCATAAACCACACCCGATCATCTCAGGAATCATACCCCCCATCCCCATGGGTCTAAATCATACTCATAGGGCTCGGAGAAGGGTCAACGGGGGTAGAAGGGTCCAAAATGCTATAACGACCAAACAAGTCATTACAAATTTGATTCAAACAAATGTATAACAATATGGGTATTTTTGTTTCTCATTTCTTACTTAAAATTCAATAATGGCTAGACTTTGCGTACTTGGAGGCTCTTTGAAAGGTCAAGGCTCAGATTTGATTGTTCATGGCTCCAGCTCGGCAGCGAGGTAGGTTACGGCTTACCTTCTGGTTAGACTTCGGTTAGCCTTCGGTTAGCGAAGCATATGTAGAGTTAGTTATTGTCGGAGAAAGCATGTTAGTTATTGTCGGAGAAAGCATGTTACGCCTTCGAGTATGAAGTTCGGATGGATATTCTTAGGTTGGTATTGTTGACTGATTTGTGGGCTCGTTACCTCATTGTGATTTATTGGCTTGTTGCCATACGTGTGATATTGGACTTGTACTTAGTTGCCATATTATGATTATGATATGGTTGTCTCTCACTTATCTTGACATTTTCATGGATAGAGGAAAGGACTTGACTTGATATTGATATTGTGATATGTGTCCATGTGTACAGTAGGGATTGATATGATTCACTTGATATTGTTATTTTGCATTGCATTCATCCTCATTTTCATGATACATTGATATTACCTGTGATTAGTGCTGATGATGATAAGTGATAAGGAAACATCCGTGATTCTTTGGACATACTTGATATAGTAGCCATCTCTGGGCTGTGTGCGGAATTGCTAGTGGTGTGGAGGTGAAATCCAATTAGGTTGGTTCCATATGGTGTTATGTGGGTTTTCCATATTTGCTATGTTTGTGACTTGTATTTGTATTCATCTCTCTCTTTATATCTCACTTATCATCGGAAATGGAAGGATCATAAAAATGGCTTGAAATTGTGAAGGGTACTTTATGACAAGTGTAATTGATATCATGCATGGCATGTTATGATTTGTTTTTGACCTTCATGTAAGAACGTCCATAACTTAGCTATTTGTGTGAAAACATAGTCGCCACCTAATTTTTATGATATTAGGAAATCATTTTAAAAAGGTATTAAGAAACCTTATTTTTGAAAACTAGAGAAAGGGTAAGGGTTCTGATAATTTATTGAGGAAGGTATTAAGCACCCCAACAAATCCGAAAATGCGGTTACCAGCGGGTTTTAACATTTTTGTGGCCCAAAGAACAACTTATGTGCAAGAATAAAAGAATGATTTTATAAAGATTATTTATGTAGTAACAGAATACAAATATCGGTATATGTATATGAAAGTATATGTATTAAATGTGAGGATATGTTATAAAATGTATGATCTAAAGTAATTTATCTCTCAAAGGACTATGTAAAGAAAATCACGAATATCGATTAAGTGTACAAAATAAAAAAGTATAAACAAACTCGGAGTGATGCCCCATTGAACCTAGTGCAAGATGTCTTTTAAATCAAAGGAATGTCTCTCGATTATTTTGGGAACCACTTGTTGTTATATTTTTTTCCAGATTGTCTCCAGAGAGGCGTATTATTGTGACCGTCCCTGACTGTTTGCAGGGATAGTCTTCCTGCAAAAAAAAATAAAAAATAATAATAATAATAATAATAATAATAATAAAATGGGTGAAAGCAGAAAAGTAATGATGAATCAAAAAATACAGGAGTGTGACACTGTGGTCAAAGACTCCCCTAATTGGTCCGTTCGGACTGGTGGTTGACGCTTCGTAGGGCCCGAGCAATGACATTTAGAAATGATTCATCCTGGAAAGTTCAAAGAAGAAAATGTCAGAGTCATTCTAAAAAATGTAAATGAGAGGAATCAGAGTTAGGCCGTGTGGCAAAAGAACTGTCTATTTCTTGATCGGAGATCGATGTTGTTCTCCAGTGAGTTTCGGGAATGACGTTGTCCCTCCTGTAAAATGAGAAGGATTGACTTGTGCCTTGTGAAAAAAGTGTCCATGGCCCTCACGAGTTAATCATTTTTTGTATTTTTTTTTAAAAAAAAATTGTTTAATCAAGGAAAAATAAGAAAAGGAAAAACACGTTAGTATGTGAAAATAATAAATAAGGACACAACAAATAAAGTCATTTAGAAGATACAAAATGACTCAATTTGTAAAATAATCAAGCAATAGTGCGTCCAGATACACCGTGACCTTTTATGCCAAAGGTGGGCCTAAGAGTTTGAAGGATGTATATGCTGTTATAAGACGTTTCGTTTGCCCCCAAAAATAAATTTTATACAAACTGTATTAAGATGAATGGGCGATACACAATATAGGAAAGGGATACAAATATCATTCCCGCACATGAAAATTTTTAAACTAATACACTGTGGAAGATCCTTTGCTCTTGACATATCGACGATTCTGAGCTCCTTTCGGATGAAGAATCCCCTTCTTTCGACTCACAATACCTACAAAATAGAGAAACAGTTAAAAAAAAATCCTCAACCCCAAGAGCGTACGATTTCTAAAACTTGGCACATATATCCTTCAAATTTATCAAGTAGTTGGATGAATGTCTTTAAGTCGTGGACCGTTTTAAACATAAGGTGGTTTACTAATGGACTGAATACACCTACGGTATTAAGCCAACTTAGGTCAATGCACCTAACAATAGGTTTTGGCTTCCTCTACCCTAGGTTGACTAGAATTGGTTTTTTAAATGACTGGGACCGGAGCGAACAACTCATGATGGAACAGTAACGACTATTGGATGACTCGCGAACCAATTACTTGTCAGGATATTCCGAAAAAGGTTTTATAGTGGAAGACGGTTGCGAAATCACATAACTGCTTTGTGCATGTGTGAAAAGTGATGATGCCATTTGCCGAAAATATGCGATGAATAAAATGACAGCGTACATATAAAATAAACATATAAAGCATAATGTAACAAATAAAGCAAGTAAGGGTTAGCCACAAAATGTTAATAAAATCCTTTTGGTTAGAACCTAGATGAAATCCCCAGCGGAGTCGGCATCTGTTACGATCCATTTTTGACCTTCCGATATGAATGTCCATAACTTGGCTATTTGTGTGAAAACAGAATCGCCACCTAATTTTTACGGAATTAGGAAACCATTTTAAAAAGGTATTACGAAACCTTATTTTTGTAAACCAGAGAAAGGGTAAGGGTTCTGATGATTCCTTGGGGAAGGTATTATGTGCAAGAATAAAAGAATGATTTTAAAAAGATTATTTATGTAGTAATGGAATACAGGTATCGGTATATGTATATGAAAGTATATGTAATTAAATGTCAGTATAAAATGATAAGAAAATAATGCTAAATAGAATAGTGTCAAGTGTAAAATAAAGAAAAGAGATGATGTTAGTATGAATAACGTCAGTATAAAAATAATGCTAGAGTATGATAAAAGTAATGTTACTATAATTAGTACAATAAGGTTAATATAATTACCAAGATAGTGTTAGTATAAATAAAAGTAATAAATAAGAATATGTTAGCGCAAATAGTAAAGTTGTTTTAGAATATTTGGCCTATCATGTTAGTATCGATAACATAAGTAAAATGACATTATAAATATTTAATAAATATAAAATAAAGGAATAATAGAGTGTATATAAAATGTATATTGGTGTATATAGAGTAAATAATGTATAAAACAGTTTGTAAAAATGCATATCAATGGGTAATTGATAAAATAATCTTTAAGAAAAGGGATGAAGTTAATTTGACTTGTAAAAAATACCATTTGTTTTATTTGAAAAGTAATTAAAGAATGGAGAAAACATTAATTGTACAATAATTAATTTAACAAATGACCAAATCAATTGTAGCAAAGAGTTGATAGAATAGTTATGTATAGAAAATGAGAGAAAATGTGGTGAGTTTAAAAGAACAAAAATAAATATCTACTTCGAATTGAGAGAAGGCCTAATATTTTGCCTAGAGTTAAAGATTGCAAACATAAGATATAGTTCTTCGGCACTAAGTTGACAACTTGGATAGGACTCAACTTTCAGAGTTGACAGTGATAGACATGGTCAATTTTGCATGAGGGAAATGTTAGAACTGGCCGCCACAGATGTGTGGTAGGACTGTGATTTGGTTTGGGACAGTTGGAGTCAGTTCAAGTGAGTATTGGTGGTATTCAAGAATTGTGCATTCATTCAGGGTCAGAATTGTTCGAAGTAAGCTTGATGGACTATGGTTATATTTCCAAAAAGACTTATGGATTCCTAGTAAATCACCTTCACGGGTTCGATGAGTTTCAGTTCAGATTTGAGGTATGACAGGTGTACTGAGCTTTGTCAAGGTATACGAATGGACTTGATGATATTTTACTGAGAGTAGCTATTCGGACAGGTATAATGGTTTACATCGGTACTTAGTAATGATTCGAGGAGGTACCATGGTTGCGAGAGGTCTTTAAAGTGATGAGACGGTTTCCTACGGACTTGGCCCGGTGAGGTACTCAGTGATATGCTTCCTGTATTGTGATTTAAAGGTCTAAAAAGACTTGGGACTAGCAAAGTCCGCTATGATTAAGATCAGTTTGATGGAATTGCTTAAAGTTGCTCTGATAGAGCAAGAATTCTTTACGGTAGGGTAAATCATGGTTTCGGGCTTGTGTTTCTAAGAAATCATGGTGAGAAAAACGGCCTTAGAAAGTGTGAAAGGAAGGTTAGAGAAATCAGGGTATTTTATCGATTTAGGATGGGCTATGATTGTGTTTATGTCTAAAGGTTGCTATTTTGAAGAATGTTTGTGGGTCCTATTGATCGCTTTCAGAGGTATGGTTATGTCGAATCAGAGAATTCTGGTAAAAGAGGCTCTTTTAAAATTGGTTGTGACAGCATTGCGAGCGTAGGAATATGGAAATTGGGTCTTCTAACTAAGTTAGAGGAAGTTTTGACTAATAAGGGGAGCGGGTAGTGATTTTGGCATACTTTGTGCCATGGAGGCTTCCGTGTTGTTATGATGAAGATTTCTTGGTTACTGTCATCTTTCATACTTGCTTTCTTCATTTGAGAATGAACGATTATTTAATTGGTATATGATGTAATGACTCGTTTGGTCGTTATAGCATTTTTTACCCATTTACCCTTGTTGACCCTTCCTCGAGCCTTGTTAGTACGTTTTTTACCCTCAGGGATGGGTGGTATAGTTCTCGAGATGATCGGGCAAGATTTATGATGACTTTTGTGAGATAGAGCCTTAAAGTGAAAAACGTTTGACCAATAGTTGACTTTTGGAAAACGAACCTTTTTTAAAAATCTGTCGATTCCTTGAGGTCCGAATGGTCGATTGTGGCTTGGTGGTATGTTCGGTACAGTTCTCGAGATACTTGTGAGCGTTTTGGGTTATTGGTTGGAAAATTGGTTTTGGCCATTGGCTATTGACCCAGTCAATAGACCTCCGTTGGAAATTTCGAGACCGTGAGTGAGTGCGTAACGTGTTTTTATGTATGGTTACATGTGTGATTTGTATCTGGGAGGTCTTGGGTGATTGTTGGATTTTGTGATTGAGTGTTACACCTTGGAAATTTCCCGTTAGCATACAGTGAATAGACTAATGAAGGGCGTGACGAGTACGATGTTTTGATAAGTAAGAAATAGCCTTTAATGGTCCTAATTAAGATTTCCAAAGACATTCGAGGTAAGAGGGGAAAGTTGCTAAGGAAAGCGAGTCAAAAGTTGTGTGTCGGGCAAGAATTACGAGTATCGAGTTAATGACGTTCTAATGTTGCTTTGGGAAAGAGTTATAACGTCCCTTAGATTTATGTGGAAGTGTTGAACAAGTTTTAAGAAGGTTCCATACGGATCGGAGATTAGACGAACGACGGAGAACATTTTACGGGAGAAGCAGTTATACGACCGACTTATACGGTTCGTATAACATTATACGGTCCGTATAAGGGGCCGTATAACACCCCGACGAGAGATGATGTCTGCCGATTGGTGAACCACGACCACTTGTACGGGCAGTGAAAGGTTCCACGGACCGTATAAGTGTCTGTGGAAGTCCCGATGAGCTGAATAAGTTCTAGTTATATAAATGTGTTCCCACTTCATTTATTTCATTTCCCACATTCCTTCATCTTTCTCAAGACTTCTAGAAGGTTCCATATACTTCATCCACAAGAATACAAAGGAGAACAAAGATCAATAACAAGAATTTAAGTGAATCAAGTGTATGAAATTCATCAAAGTTCATCCAAGCCAAGAAATTTAAAAGGAAGTGAGTTAGGGTTTTTGGTGCAAGAAGAGTATTGCTATTCAAGGCTTGTTCCTACATCATCTAAGGTAAGTTTCATGGTATTTTCATGATGTTTGAAGTATTGAAAAGTTGAAACACTTGGATTGTAGTAGAATATAGCAAATGGGTCATAAATGTGGGAATAGTGTCATTGTTGAGTAGTAGTTGGAATGAATCATGAAAATGGATATGTTATGAGTATAAGTAGATTATGAATGGTATGTAGAACATGGAATGAGTATTATATGTGAAGAAACATGATAGTGAACTATGATCATGATTTTGGGAGAATTGAAGGGAAATTGTGAAATGCGAATAATGTAAATGAATGAGGATTGTTGTTATGAATGTTTGGGAGTTGATATGGAATATGGAGGAAGTCGCATAAACAAAGGAAATGCTGCCCAATTTTCTCTAGCTTTAGTAAGCACGTCTTTATAATTGTTTAGCTAATGTCGATACGAATTCTCTTGAAGGAAGAAACGCGAGTATCGAAGAAGAACGAGCAAGTGATAGAACAACAAACGACAAAGGTATGCGAGGCTAGTCCTTCCTTTCTAAGGCATGAATCTTATGGCATGACTTTCCTCCTTCTTCATGAATCTCCTATCTTCAAGAAAACTAAGAGTCTATGATTGTGAATAGTTATATGATATAAGAGATCCATTATGTGTACGATGATGATGATGAGCTTAAGCCTAAAAGATTCTAAAGCCTACGATATGATATGCTATAAGATAATGATTAAATGATTTCCATGTTGTTATTGTA
>NC_081353.1:6935912-6957681 GCF_029784015.1 Lycium ferocissimum
GATTAATATATATTTTGGAATTGATGGATTCCAGGAGTAAAGACTTTCTCCTAGGTTGAGACTTGAGGTTACAGTGTGACATTATTGGTTGTACTAGTGTTTATGGCTATTATGAGGAATTCTGGGAAACTTGGCAAGACTTGTGTTTAGGTGCTTCACCATAGGCTATGATCGGGTTATTGATCCGTTTGTACTTCAGTTGTTATTCTTGGACTGTGTGGTGTGTATACCTGATTGCAAAGCATATCTATTCTTCGCTCTCTTTCTTTATATATGTTAACTAAATGTTGTCGGCCTATGATTCCTACTCAGTACGTGTTATTTTTACTGATGCTACGTTGCTACACTCCTTTTCGGGGTGTAGAGTTTGAAACAGGTTCCACTTCTACTTCCCGAGACTGATTTCTGAGGCCTAGCTTGTGAGTATCTAGAGTGAGCATCTGACGAGTTGCCTCTCGGAGACTCCTCTATCACTGTCTTTATTTTCTTCCATTTAAACATATATGTTTATCATTTGAGACTTGTATTTTCTAGACATTACTTAGTTGCTTTTGTACGAGTCTGACCAGTTCCTTAGGGATTGTACTTATATTTTGCACTTATGATTATTGATGATTGATGCTTCAAATTATTCTGCTCTATTTACTTTATTGTGGTTGAATTGATGATTTGGGAAAGAGTTCGCCTGCCAAGGTAGGTGCCCGCGCGACTTAGTGAAATTGGGTCGTGACATAGTTGATTTGAGAGTTATGTTGCGATCATACATGGCAGAATAGACATAATGGTTGAGAAATTTGTACCTGTTGTGTTAGTTTTGGCTTGTTCCTGCTATTACTGGTGTTGCTACTCGGTTGATTTGATCGAATGAAAGGGATCATCGCGCGAATAGTTAGAGGTGTTTTGGCTCAACAATTGGGACGTTCGAAGTGGTAAATCAATGATGAGGTTTGAATTAATTCAAGTTGTGGAGAACATTTCGAAATTTGAGTTAAGGGAATTTGAGCAAAAGCACCTTGGTAAAGGTACGTGGGGACATTAGTAGGACTATGTATGTGATATGCTGGATTTAGAAAGTTTTCAGTTTAAAGTTGAGTAAATTAAAGGAACTCTAGTGTGTAGAATGGGTGGCGTGTTGCTATCTCTAGGAGTGACTCGGCTGGTTTTCAAGACTTATGATTATGTTGTATTCTATTGAGTGGGTTCGTGAAATGGTTAAACGGTGATGATGATTGTGATTTGATAAGAAGTTGAGGAACTGAAAAATCAAGAAAAGGTATAGTTGATTGAGAATCGATAAGAATGAGGTACATCTTCGGGATTACTTGGGTCAGTATGGATTGTGGTGTTATTTTCTTGCATATTTCAGATGGGGTGTGATTGTTGAGTACGCTTAAAGAAGGAAGTCTATTGAAACGGACTACGTGATATGACAGAGTTCCGTGAGGTTTCGTGATCAGCGACTAGTGAGAAGCAAATTTCAGGTAACCGACATGTTAAGGAGTATGGAAGTGGCTTGTGTGGTACACAGTTGGGTAATTTCGTAACATTGTTTAGTGGATGAGTTAGTGTGGTTTAAGAGAAAGGAATTATGGAAATCCTTATTATGTGAGGGCTAGAGTTATATTTTCGAGATGAGATCATATTTGTGGTATGTATTATGTTGCTAGTAATATTGACTGGATAGCTCGAGTGAGTTTTGGATATTACGGGCTTGGGAATAGTTGTGCCAGGTCGGTGCAAGAGATAGCGAGATTGATGCTTTCGAAATGGTGATAGATGTGTTGAGGTGTTACAATGGGAGATTCGATGGTTAAAGGGGTATAATATGAGGCTACAGGTTTTGTGTCGAAAAGTTCGGGGTGTATCAGAATTGTGTATCTGGTAAAGGTTGAGAAACATGAAGATTGCAAACATAAGGTATAGTTCTTCAGCACTAAGTTGACAACTTGGATAGGACTCAACTTTCGGAGTCAAGGGTGATAGACATGGTTGATTTTACATGAGGGAAAGGTTAGAATTGGCTGCCACAGATGTGTGGTAAGACTATGATTTGGTTTCGGAAAGTTGGAGTCAGTTCAAGTGACTATTGGTGGTATTCAAGAATTGTGCGTTCATTCAGGGTCAGAATTGTTTGAATTAAGCTTGATGGACTATGGTTATATTTCCAGAAGAACTTATGGATTCTCAATAAATCACCTTCACGGGTTCGATGAGTTTCAGTTCAGATTTGAGGTATGACAGGTCTACCGAGCTTTATCGGGGTTTATGTTACACCTTGGAAAATTTCGTATCGCTAGTGTCATAAGTAAACTAATGTGAGCTCGGAGGGGCCATGGAACTCTTATAAGGTTAAGTAAGACTTTTCACAAGTGTTAAGAGAGTATCTGAAGATTTCGGGATCAAGCGAATTGAAGAAAGTAAGTTGTCAAAACTTTGGGAAACTATGGCAGAATTTGGGACGGGAATTTCCGGTCCAAATTGAGAGATGTATATCTCCTAGCATATGAGGAGTTATGGGGTAAATCAACTATCAAAATTGAAGTTTATTGAGTCTAGTTTTCAACGCAACAAACCGTTTGTCAATACGACATCGAAGTAGGAAATTATGGGCGTTTCAAGACAGACTGCTCGAGCAGTGCATTTTGACGGTCCTGGGCAACTCGACAGTGCAACTTGACAAACCGTCAAGCAACTCGAAGGTCCATCGATGTTGCCATCAAGTTGAGGCGGTAGAAGAGGTATGTCGATGTTATAAAATGATCCAAGCCCGATCAGTTCCTCATTTCTTCATTCCATCAAACCCTGACACTCCTAAAGCTCTCCTAAACCTCTCCAAATTTCCCCCTCTATCAAATGAAGTGAAAATTAACCTAGAAATCCTAAACTAGTTCGTGAATAGTGATAGCTATTGTTGCTATTGAAGTTGTGGATGTTAAGCTTGAAAGAACGGTTCGAATTTACAGTTTCTAGACCGGAAAACATATGTTCTTCATCTTGACTTGATAATAAGTTGTTTTTAGAAGATTTTAATGGTTTAAAGTAAAGCAAAACATGGCATAAAGGTTGTAGGTGGATATATTGGTGTTGTTGGCTTATGGACTGATTTTCGAAGAAAGTTTTGGATGGATTTGTATACGTTTATCAGAGTATCTTAATCATGATGTTGTTATTGATGTTTGGGAGCTCTTGTGGTATTGGTTCAGAGTAGATAGTATAGGGAAATGTTGTCCGAGTTCCATTAACTTATTAATTAGTTGAGCTTGAACGTTTAAGTGTTCCTATAGCTTGATTGTTGTATGAATTATCTTGGATGTATATTTGCAGGCTCAGAAGGTAGATTTTGAGTAGCTAAGTGAGCGGCAAGGTATGTAATGGCTATCCTTTCTTTTCTTGGTATGATCCGTAGATAATAAGCGTTTGTCGAATCTTAAGGAAAGAGAACTATTGTTTAGAGCTGCCATAGAGGTGTAACGTTTCTAGATGTGGTATTGTATCTTCCGAGGGATTCCCATCCGCTCCTTAGTTCACTGTTAATAGAAGAGTCAGAAAGAGACATGTTGACACCATCATGTGTTTCTGTCTACACATGATATACAGCATGCTATATACACATATTTTTCTTTAGCCTGGCCACTTGGTCAGTGAGACATTTTCTTTAGCCTGGCCACTTGGTCAATGTGACATTTTATTTAGCCTGGCCACTTGGTCTGTGAGACATTATATTTTGCCTGGCCGATGGGTCAGTGAGATTTTACAGTTGCCTAGCCACTTAGTCAATGAGATATATGATATTGTTGTATTGATTTTCATACGAGACAGATCATAGAGACATTCTGGGTATTCTTTGGCCTCCAGATTGTATTGTTTTCAGTTTCAGTTTCAGTTATTCTATTGCCTTACATACTCGATACATTATTTCGTATTGACGTCTCTATTGTTAGGGGCGCTGCATTCATGGCTACAGGTATTGATATACAGACTGACAGACCTCCCCAGTCGGCGGGACCAGATATCAGCAGATTGGTAAGCTTTCTTTGTCTAGAGTTGCCAGGTTTATTTGGAGTCTTCCTATTGTATATGTAGACTTGACAGGTAGGCCGAGGCCTTATCCTATCCATGGTACAGTTATTTACTCTTTAGAGGCTTGTAGATGGGTCCTGTGTATAGTATGTCAATGTGTTAGCCTTGCCGACCTTGTACATGTCTACTTTGACACTGTTGGTTATGTACGTTCACAGCAGCCTCGTTGGCTTGCTCAATTATATATATGCTTTGGGTGTGTTCCACATTCAAATGACATAGCCAGTCTTTATATATATTCAGAGTGTCGCCTTGCCGGCTAGTTGGTATTGTCTATTTGCGGGTAGGCTTTGTCATCCTAAGTTGAGGCTTACCTCTCCAGAGTTATAGATTCAGAGTGGTTCGCTCGAGCCGAGTGTGGCACTTGGTGTCGGCCACACCTCTCTAGATTTAGGGCGTGACAAACTTGGTATCAGAGCAGTTCGTCTAAGGGTTTGTCTATGAGCTGTGACCAGTAGAGTCTTGTTTATAAATGTGAAGCGCGCCACACTTATAAACAGTAGGCTGCAGGGAATTTAGGATGGTTAACCTTCTTTTTATCTTAGATCGTGCTATAGATCTGAGTCATAGGGTGTAAACTTTAACCCTGACTTCTGTTGTTTTACAGTTTGACGACGACTTCTTCAGAAAGGATTACGGGTGAATCGAGGATTGTAATGATGACAGGGAGAGGATTGTTACACTTTAGAGGAGGACCCAAGTGAGGATTTACCCTCCATTAAGACGGACCCATATGAGATCATGTCTTCTATGGAAACCGACCCCTCAAAGATTCAGGATGAATTAGCGCTACAAGTATCATCGACTTTGATAAGTGTAAAGGAGCCAGGAAGAGCTCCGATGTTGCCAGTTTCACCTTTGGCCATAGCTGAGCAAGGAAGGTAAAGGCCAATGCTGGGAGTCGAATCTCAAGCTTCGGATTTCAGCGGAGATTGCAGGGCCTTCTAAGAATCCAAGGAGTTTGCAGCCGGAGAACCCTATTACCCAAGACTTGATGGCATCTTTGGAGCAAGGTTCAAATTAAGGTGGTGGCCAGACTGGACAGGTTAGTATAGTTGGTACATTTGTAGAAGTTCCGGGTGGCGGTGGACAACCGATAGAGGGACAACAGGAAGAGGAATTTTCCCAGCCCATATTAGAGCGATTCGTGCCAGATCAGGGTTCTAGAGTAGGGCCATGGAAAGTCCCACATCCGTCGAGTTTTAGGACCAGAGCAACTAATGATGGAAGGTATATTTGTCACATTAATAAAGTTTTAAAATTAAGCAAGTATGATTTTGGAATGTTTTATGTTACGCAACAACGGTAAGTCATAATGCCCTAAAAGATTATATTAAGGAAAGGGAAAAGAGTAATATTAAAGAGGAGTCTTTAGTGGAATCTGTGGTCAGACGATGGGTTAAAATGTTGAATATGATGATAGATCGGTGGAAACAGGTATGTTATGATACTAAGGCAATGGTATAATAAATCAGGACAGGTATGTGTAGGGAACATAGCTCGATAAAGAGATTATATTTACAAAATTATGAATGATGGGTGTCAAGAGGAATCCGTAAGATATGAATGTCTTGCAAGCAAGAGGAGATAGTAAGTATGAGGGGATGAGTGATGATGCCAAGTATAATTAGTGTTGTATTAAAGTTTATACACTCTTTGGGGTGGTATCGATATATTATATAAAATTTTGTTAAGATAACTTTTGGAGTATTACTGATGGGACTTAAAAAGAAGAGAAGTTTGAGGGGATTTTCAGCCAGACGATACCAAAAGATTGTGTTTATATTTTGGGTGGCCATTAACCTTAGGAGTGTTTTTATTAATGAGACATTGATATGATTAGATGGAAATTTTAACTTTCCCTCGAGGTAAGACGTGGAAAGGATACGTAGGTGTTTAAATATAACCCTTGAGTAAAAATATGCCAATGATTTATGAGTAGAAAGAGGTAAAGCAGGAATTACAAAAATGGAAAAGATCAGTTATAAGGATGATGATTCTTAATGTCTAACGGGGATAGGATACAGAATGCAAGATTCGCCAAGGATAGTTATTGTTTTGAATGTTAAAGAAAAGATATGGTTGGTTAGAAGAGGTAAGAGAACGATGTACGTTACTCAATGAGCTAGATATTGACAAGGGTCTTCTTATCGTATAGAGTATATTGACAAGATGTTATACAAAGGTACGAGTATAAGTGTATACGAAACATGAGTTGTTTTGCAGGAATGTATAAGACAAAGGTAGGACCAAGGTATGAAAAAACTATCCTCCAAAAGTTCTATCATAGCAGGATTACTGACTTAGTAATATAAGGCTAAATAGCTAATGAAGAAAGTGAGTGATGTTTTGAAGGAATTAATTGTATGATGGGAAATGAATGAATTTTAAGTCCCAAGTTGATACAAAATACGCATTTCATTGATGAGACGAACTTGTAGTCTAAAAGAGACCTGCCTAAAGAACGGGCATGTATGTATCGAAGACAAGGAGGAATATTAACAATCAGGGCATATTTTTTTTGAGAAAAATTTTGTGCTAGATACCATCATGGTGATGAAATGGGAGAGCGAATAATAGGAGAAAGATGATTTCTGGAAGGACGATAAGGAAAATTATGAAGATCTCTTCGATGAAGATTAGGCCCATCCAGGGCTAGTATGTCTATAAGGATATGTGACCCTTTACATGAATGTGCGACTGACTAGATAGAATTGGATGACGACAGTTATGGTTAAGATTAGTTATGGAAATTACTGGAAGTAAGTGCTTACAAGAAAAAAGAGGGCTAAATGGGATGTCAAATATAGAGTAGTGAGTTAGCACCTTAAGGGGGAAAGACGAGATGACAAGTAGTGGGTCATGAGTATGCCTTGTTAAAAGATGGAAAGATAATGACAAAGGAATTAGAAGCTACCTCAAAGGGATATTACGCTAGCAAGCCGATAAGGTGTAAGGACGATTTAATGATAAAAATTACCAGTCAGTTATATGTACAACTAAATAAAGATTTGAAAGATAGTATACTAAGGAAGAAATTACTCAAAATTTCAAGATAAGGGTGTAATAGGAAGTTTAGTAATGGAGAAATAGAGAAGGAATGAGTATGAGTTCACTCGAACTATATAATGGATTAAGATAAGAAGTTAAGTGAAATACCCACCGCGAGATAGTTGTGTGGATACGAAGTTCCAGCATCGCAGAACGGTTGGGAAAGCATTGTACAGGGAAGCCTTAAAGGCAAAAGTATTCGAGTCAGAATCTAGTAACGTTTTGTTGACGGAAAGATGTAGAGTTATCAATTGAGGAGGACTGAAATGAAAATGAACTATTCGAAGGAAAGCCATTATTTGATGGTAACAGCCTACGATGAAAAAGAATAAATGTGCATGATTATATGGACGTGAAAACTTATGATGATACAATAATTCCAGGCATAGAATATTCAGGACGTGAAGGAATTATAGTCGCGTTGTAAGTAAATGAAATAAGATGGGCTAAATGAGGAACTAAAGGCTAGTGGCGGTAGTGAAGAGGATAATGGGAAATAAGTTCATGTAAGATAGCTTCATGGCATTTAGATGAAGAAGGATAGATCTAGTACGGAAATGGATATTTTTATTCTAGAAGGTAGCAGAAGGGTATAGAATCATGTATCACAGAGATGATATAAGTATATGAGAAACTAAGTTAGAGGAAGTTTTGACTAATAAGGTGAGTGGGTAGTGATTTTGGCATACTTCGTGCCTTGGAGGCTTCCGTGTTGTTATGATGAAGATTCCTTAGTTACCGTCAGCTTTCATACTCTCTTTCTTCATTCGAGGACGAACAATTGTTTAATTGGTACCTGAGGTAACGACCCGTTTGATCGTTATAGCATTTTGACCCATTTACCCTCATTGAACTTTACTTGAGCCTTGTTAGTACATTTTTTACCCGCAGGGATGGGTGGTACGGTTCTCGAGATGATCGGACAAGATAGAAAGTGAAAAATGTTTGACCAATAGTTGACTTTGGGGTAAATAGACCTTTTTCGAAAATCCATCAATTCCGAGAGGTCCGGATGGTCGATTGTGACTTGGTGGTATGTTATGTTCGTTTTGGTTCGCAAGGCACTTGGGAGCATTTTGGGTTATTGGTTAGAAAGTTGGGTTTGGCCATTGGGTGTTGACCCAGTCAAATAGACCTCCATTGGAAATTTCGAGATCGCGAGTGAGTCTGTAGCGTGTTTTTATTTATGGTTACATGTCTGATTTGTATTTGGGAGGTCTCGGGTGATTGTCGGATTTTGTGATTGAGATAGCGAAAAACCAGAAGATTTCTGGTGTCTGTTGTCTGCACCATGCGTGCCGTAGCTGACCCGCCACAGCGGGGCTTGGTCCGCTATGGTGGGTGTGCTTGGTTCATAGTGGGTTGCCACCACGTGCTAGGATCCGCTGTGGCGGATGCGTGGTAGCATGTAAAGGGCCGCCGTGATGGGCCAACTGTAGTTGACATCCTGCCGCTGCAGCGAATGTCAGGACCAAAATCCTATTTAATTTCCTAGACAAAACCCTTTTATTTCCAATTCTTCACTTCTTGTTCCGATGCAATTTTAAGGCGAATTGAGGAGATTCTTGGTTGATTCCTCTTGAGGGTAAGTTCCCTAATCTTGAATTCATTCATTTACAATCCTTAAGCATGAATCTATGCTAGATATCCATTAGAGTCAAGGAGAGAAAATGGGTTTTGTGATAACTTCTTGAAATGAGTTCTAATCTTTCTGAATAGAAATTGTTGATGGGTTTGACTAATCTAATCATAGAATCTGATGATTTCATAGCTAATAGGCTTGAATATTCCATTTGTGTTGATTAATTTGAAGATTGAAAAATTAGGGTTCATACCGAAATTGGGGGTTTTCACTTGAATAACAAAATTGACCCGTTCTGGAGTTATTTTGGAAATTGATTAGTAGGATTGAACTCCTAGAACATTGAATTGCAGCCTATTGCCCTCTTTCTCCATAGTTGAATTTGATTCGAAAGATAAGTATAGCAATATGGGTGTTGTTCTTCCTTATTTCTAATATAAAATTCGATTATGAATAGACTTTGAGTATTTGGAGGCGCTATGAAAGGGCAAAGCAAAGGTGTGATTGTTCATGGCTGCCGCTCGACTACTAGGTAGGTTACGGCTTACCTTTCGGTTAGACTTCAGTTAGCGAAGCATATGTAGAAGTTGGTATTGACGGAGAAAGCATGTTAAGCCTTCGGTTATGAAGTTAGGATGGATATTCTTAGGTTGTTATTGTTGGTTGACTATGTGGGCTCATCGCCATTGTTACGGTTCACTTTTACGCGGGTAAGGCATAAAAGTTAATACGAGGTTGTTGGTACTCTAATTATATTTTAGTATTTTTAGAGTCGCAACCTAATTTTTTATGGAAAACTAGAAAAATCGGGTTTAAAGATTTTTCCAAAATAAGTAAAAATCTTTTGGACCAAAGTTCGAGGTAAGCGTTCTAGTGATCCCCTAGGGAAGGTTTTACGCACCCTAGTATTAAAGATCCGTAGAATGCTGTTGACCTACGAGCTTCAATGTGTAAGTAATATACTTATTTGTTTAAAAGTGTTTAATTTTTCGCAAAAAATGTCATTTCATTTCATTCATATCATGGTTTCGAGAAAAATTGGACAAAAATCCCCTTATAAAAAGGTGATTTTGGTTTTAAAATTCACATAAGTGTTCAACTTACTTTATTGCCAGACTAGGACACACCCAAGATTTCTCCCGGATAGAGTCGCTACTATTCTAGTCCTAACAAAATGGGTTTAGTTCTTATGGGTTTTATATATAAGAAAATATGGAGTATATTCTTTGTTTTGTATTTTATATATAAATATAAGTTTTATGAAAACAAAAATCAATTTGGTTTATTTTTTATTTATTGAAGCCATAGGTCAATAATATTCTAAGTCCAAATCCATTTATCCTCATACTTAGTCCAAAATATATTTTCAGTCCAATAAATCTTTGGGCCAAAAATGTTTGAATTAAAAAGGTCCATTTCCTCCAATTTTTACCAAGCCTCAAATTTAAGTTTTCAAGTCATTTTCAGGTTGTGCACAATATCCAAAACTTCAAAGCCCGTTTTGCCATCAAAGATGAGCCATTTTCCATTTTTCATCCCAACTCATTTCTTAGTTTAATACAAAATTCACAAACAATTCAAACTAATGGGCTGAAGGCCCAAAATCATTTTACCTTCCTTTTAAAAGATGAATTGTTCCCAGATTATCATTGCCAAAAGCCCAAAAAACTCACCAATTAACCATTTGAGAAAAGCATAATTTACTCTATCCAAAACATGTGTTGATTATTAAACTTAGCAAAATCAAATTTAAATGCCAATTTTTCAGTTATGCAAAAAATCAAAATTACCCGAGTTTGAAAAGGTTTTGAGCGACTTCCTAAAATACTAAGCGTTTGATTTCGTAAGTCTACACATGCATAGGGGTTTCACTATTCACATTTTGATATACAACATATACATATCAAATAATACAATATATACATATCAAATAAAGCAAAGAGGGGAAGGAAAATATTTCTTTTCAAAGGCGAATGGCCTACCCAAGCCCATCAGTGCCATTTTCACCCATTGGCTGGGCCTTCAAATATATTTGCTTCCCTTTCCCATTTGTTCTCAGACGGACTCAATCAAGAGAAGATATTGGGCCTTTGGCCCAATGATTTTTATGCAATAGGAAAACCCCAAAGAATGGTATTTCATGCAAGCAAAGAGAGGGAAACACGGATTAGAATGTATCTAAACAAAACCGAACTTAATGAAGACTATTTAGTGCAATATACAAAAGTCACGCAATAGAAATATATACTACACTTAAAGAAATAATTTGACCGAAAATAACACACTCGCATGGGCTAAAAGAAACAAAGGAACAGGCTCAAAAATTAATAAGCTGCAGGTTCAATATATTAAAACCCATATGAATAGTACTAATCAGAGAAGCAGGCCCAATATTAGAAATAAATGGAAGTGAAGTCCACAAAATTATTTGCCTAAAACATACTCTATCACACAGACAAATATGCACAATTTATCAACCAATATACCATGGATATACACCCATGGAGAGGCAAAATAGCTCAAAAAAGAAAGCTTTCACCTCCTTGTTCCTGATGTCGCACAAGATCCAAGGGGTTTCTAGGAACCCCGGGCATGGCAGACACCAGGGAAGATTCAAGCTTAAACCCCAAGTGCTATTTTATTTCCCCACTTATGTATTGAATCCATGATATATAGGAGAAGAGTTGTCCAATACTTGTGTTTTATCTTATGGTAAGAGAGACTAACTATGATATTCCACACAATAGATAGTCCTAGGATCAATCAATTAATATAATGCAAAGGTATAGATCAAAGCACAAATGGCCCCAAAACTGGACCAAGACTTTAAAGAAATAAGGAAAGCATAATCCCAAACACTAGTCTTAAAAGGAAACCACAGAAATAGACAGATGAGAGCCCAATCATGTTAGGACAGATAAAAACCCAGTACCCAATTAAGGGTTGATCAAGGCAAAGAAAAAGTTTTCCATTCACATGGGTGGTATACCTCAGTTGATCAGATATACAACCCTTGTATACCAGAGGCATATCAAGGCACATATCACCTAATATACTGGGATATATTTCCCACTCAAACCCCAACTATGAATGACATATAGTAGATGAAAACAAGACTTTGTGGCAACATGTCAAACCAAATCAGTACACAGCCCAGCTTTCAAATGAAGAGAAAAGGAAAAACCAACAATTCCAATTCATGATTACTGTTTAAGTGAGACTTTCTTAGTCATACAGAGTGTGACACATAATCATCAAGTGAATTGTTTTATTCTTTGCCATGAGTCAAATATCAAACTTCAAATAGAACGATCATAGCAAACAATCCCAAAGGAAGGCATAATTCCAAAGTTCAATTCCACAATATATTAAATTGATTGCTTAACAAGTTTGCAAATAATCAACTTAATTATCAGAGATCCTCTGTTGTTATGTGTGGGATTCATTTATCCTAACAACTTCCAAATAGATGGATTAATGACTAAATAACACCAAATAGGTTCATCAAAGACTCAGACACTTAAACTTTGCAAAACAAAATGAAACCAAGCTCCTTCACAAGTTGGAATGACTAGACAAGTCATAGGACCATTAAAAATCTTCAAAGAGACACATTTTTACCTTTTAAAATCATACAGAGGCACAAACAAGCAACAGGGTATGAAAATAAGACATATACCTTTGACAGTGTTCCCTTAATGAACCATAAATACTAAAGTCGGCAAAGATACATGAGGACCAATTGGGACACAAAACTAGAAGCCAGCAACTTGCAATATGATTCCTTATCAAATTGATAAAAAGGACCAACCAAATAATAGAAATAACAAGCAAGTTTAAAGTAGTTCAGCACACATTTCAACTCAACAAGGCTAATGGCAAGATCCAAGTAGACTAGCCTGTTAATGTTAACAGGTTTGAATTTATCTCAGTGCTATTACCACACTTATCCAAGCTGTAAGACTTCATCTATTAGTTGGACACATTAGACTACAAACAAAACCTTACTATGTATAGAGGCCACTAGATTTCCCTTATCAAAACAGTTTTAAGAAAATTTACAGTACCTAAAGTAGGTTGTCATTACCATAATATAGTAGCTTAGTCAAACCACACATAAGACACTCTCCTAAAGTAAACAATTTAAACTAGCTAATCACATAAACATGGTTGGTTAGACAAGCTAAGTTATTACTTAGATGCACCTAATTAAAACAGATTGGATAGTATTATGTGACCAGTATTCCCAACAGACTAAACTGGCCAACTTATACATAAACATGTTCAAATTATAAGACACTATTACCTCAAGTTTCAGCAACTATCAACAACATATTCCTTTAAGCAAAAATGATCTAGAAGAGATATTAGACATGTTAACCAATTTCAAACATGACGCAGTTCAGTCTTGATATTTACCCAGAGACAACATGACATGAAACTAGTTAGTACTTCACAACAACAACTTATGGTCTCTATTATTAGGAATATATCTAGTGACTATAGCCTTTTATCATAACGTACTTAGCATATTTCCTGATTTCATAAACACAATCTCAATATAATCCCTTATTAACTCTAAGTAGACCAATCTACACAACATAGTCTTATACCACCATAATAAAACCAAACAGACTTGGTATATTAAGCCAGATTCATGGACCATATATTAAACTGATAAAAGAAAACCAATCACATAATCCTACACTAAACCATTAGAAGCAACTTAACTAAACCACACAATAACTGCATCATACAAAGCAATTAAGTACATGGTCCTTCTAGAACTAATCGCATCAAACATAATCCATACTAACTATTAAACTAAATGAGCAATTAACTAAGCTAATTACTAACTATAATACATGAAAAACAAGTAATCTAAACATATGATCATTAATACAAGTAAGTAGACATTCAAAAACTAACTCTAATGAATTAGAATTAGAGACCTTTACTCCTCAAATCCAGACTCAACCACACAGCACAAACAGCAATTTTAAAATTAAACTTCTTAAACTTTAGTCTCAAAGCAAATATTGTCGAAACTTGAGTTTAAGTTTATTTTTTGTGTGTAAGAAATTTTCTCCTCCTGTCAAAATGCGGATAAAGGACCCTTTTATAGCATTTCCCCAAATCCCTCAAACCCTAAGTTTACGATGTGGGATAAATCTCAACTTTGAGATTTCCTCCTCACCAATCGTTATTGTGATGCTAGGATCTAGTTAAAACAACATCAAAGGACCAGATTAGGCTAGTAGAAAATCAATCCACATGGTTCTTCATGAATCAATCAAAAACCGTGATTTCAAACACATACCAACAAAATCCATCAAGGAAGAACAGAGTTGACCGTTTGAATATTCAGAAAAGTAAAAGAAAAAGCATGCTAATACCTTGTTTGGATGATGGTTGATGAAGAGAGGGTAACACATTAATTGTGTTCCCTCAAATGGTAGAACAAATATTGTATAAAGTAAACAAAACACTGCTCATTACCATATTTGGGACGATGACGCAGAGAGAGAATCCCAACGGCTGCTAGGGTTTAAAGGGGAAAGGGTGGGGCCTCGTTTGGACAAGGAAAAGAAGGAAAAAGAAAAGAGAATAAGGGGCTTTTCCCGCCCAACCCCCCTCTCTAGTTTCGTATTGGGCCGGATCTGACCCATGTTGGGCTGGACTCGGTCCATTTTTTTGAAAAAAAAAAAGGCACGCCCGATATATATATACACACACACATAGTATATATTAATGTGTGTGTGTGTGTATATATATACACACAAAAGGGATAAAATATGCAAATTAATGAGTAGGTAAATTTTAAAGGATTGATTAATACGTATTTTAATTAAAACTAAATAATCAATTAATTTAAAAACATGATCGATTTTCACAAAAATATTGGATTTACAAGTATGGCCTTAATTGAATTAAAGCATGAATTTTGTTATTTCAATTATGGCCCTTTTTGACTAAACAATTGATTATTTCAATTGTCATTGTAATTAAACACATAATAATCCATTTACAAATATAATCATAATTAATTATTTAAATCAATCATAATTAATTTGAGAATTGACCATATAAAAGATTATGCAGAATTTTTTTTTTTTTTTGGGGTAAAAATGATTATTCATATCAATTAATCAATTTCCTTGAATTAAAATGGGGTAAATATTTGCTGATTAATTTCTGATAATTTGGACAATTAAATAAATAGCTATTTTACATTATTTCCTGGTTGAAATTAGTAAAATGCATCATTAATTGCAGCAAAATAATTTCCAAATAGTTTATTATAGAAATTATTTTACCAAACAATAAGGATAAAATGTTATCTACATAGTTTATAAAATCATTCTGATTTTCTTTAAAAAAAAACATATATTACCCCATTTAATATTCAAGCACTTTGAGCAATTAAAATAAATTATGGGAGGTCAAAAATTAGATGTCAACAGCCATGATTGTTGAGATTGGGTTTTTCGCCCAACTAGATATGTGAGATATTCTTGTGACTGACTTATTTGCCCCTTTCCCTCTTGTTATTTTTTTGTCATATGAAAAAGGAATGTTGTTATTGAGAATTGAAATGCTGATCTGTATATTATAACATAGCCTGAGAGCTTTTGTGTTTAATGTGTCTAATTGAGGCTCAGGTAGTGTACGACATACATTCCATACTTTATATGTGATCGTTGCCTCTTGTTGTGTATCGTCTTGTTGCCATGTTGTGATTGTCAACCCATATATATCATTATTTTGGTTATTATCTTGTAAAGAGGAAAAATTGACTTATTGATGATATTGTGATATCTGTCCATGTGTGGCACGATTGGTATTGATAGGTTCTGACTTATTCATGATACGGTGAGATGTGTCCATGTGTGGCACGATTGGCATTGATATACTCTTGCTGACATTGATAACATCCATGCATTCATACTTATACATTGGGATCGGGTTGCACACCGCAACACATATATTGGATCGGGTTGCACGTTCCGCAACATATATTGGATCGGGTTGCACATTCCGCAACATATATTGGACCGGGTTGCACATTTCGCAACAGATATTGGATCGGGCTGTGTGCCACAGCAGGTACATAGACTTTGCGGGTCCCCCATAGGTCATGACTAGCCGGCGTGGAGGTATTCCGCCTGGAGCGTGTATGTATCACTGCATTGCATATGCATTCATATTCACATATTTGTATTGTTGGTTCGGACTTGGTATTTTTGTACTTGTGGTGATATTCAGGCGTGGTATTCTTGTACTTGTGGTGATAGTCGGACATGGTATTTATGTACTTATGATGATATTCGAAATTGGTATTCCTATGCATACATGGGAATTGATGGATTCGAGGATTAGAGACTTTCTCCTAGGCTATGACTTGCTGTTACGGATCTATTGTGGTTCTTATCACCGTGGGATGACAGGTATTTGCTTGGTAACCATACATGATCGTTTACTTGCCTATTTGTTGATTTCTTTCCTTTATATATGTGAACTACCGGTTGTCGGCCTATGTTAGTACGTGTTGTTTGTACTGATGCTACCTTGCTACACTCTTTTTCGGGGTGAAGAGTGTGTGACATGTTCTATTTCTGATCCTCGAGAGTTTTTCCCCGAGAGGGTATTGTTGGAGACTCAGGGTGAGCTACTGCTAAATTTGCAGCCCGACTTTCCATTCTTCTTATACTTGTCATCTACTTCCAGACAATATTCCTTTTGATGTTATGAGCCTTGAATCAAAACATTCAGATAGTTCTTATTATATATTCAGACATATGTGTTTATTAGTAGCTCTTGTATGCGACTTAGACCAGATGCCTTGGTTAGAATACATATTCCACAATTATTCTCTTTTAATTAATATTGAGATCTATTATTGAATACATTGTTCTTCCGCATTTATAGTTGGTATGTTGGGTAAGGGAAGAGTTCGCCTACCAAGGTGGGAAATGGTAGGTGCTCGCGTGACTAGGCGATTTTGGGTCGTGAGTACTACGGCTATGAAGTCTGAAGCTGTGATAAAAATGAAAACAGAAATGGGCTGCCGGAGACAAGATCCGGCCAGATCTGAGCCACACACGGAAAAAAAAAAAATCAAAATAAAAAGAATGAGAAGAAAAAGAGAAAAGTAGTAAATAACTATATATGGAGGAGATCGCCGGATTCCATGGAGCTCGCCGAAAAAGTTCATCGGAAAATTTTCGCCGTTGTTTCGGGTTTAAAACTAGTGTCAAAAAATAGATACGTTCAAGAGCTTTCAATTTATATAGTTTTCGTGGGATAAAAGTGGTCGGAACTCAACAAACCTGAGAAAAAAAGTTTCAGTTTTCATTTGTCTTTCTCAGATCTATGGAGTTCTATAAAGAATTGAGAAAAATAGATTATGAATTCATGTAGAGGAGAATGAGACGAAGTAATGATGAAAATTTGAGGCCATTTGGAGACCTCCTGCTAGTAGCGGTGGCGGCAGAGAGAAGTAAGAGAAGAGGAAGAAGAAGAAGAGAAAAAAAAAATCTGCCCCTCCAAAAATCTCCTTTTTTTTATCCATAAAAGAGTGTTTTAAGAAGGGTAAAAATCCCACAAAATCTTCTATCTTCCCAAAATGTCAAAGACAAATCTCATAAATTTAGGAAAGTAGATTGGAAAAGTCAAAAATAAAAAGGGAAGTGGGGCCTGCATGGAAAAAGGTTAAGAAAAGGAGAAGATCAAAAATGGATGTAGGCACTGAATGATAACCGAATAACTTCTACAAAGTTACATTTTGAAATGCCTCTGAATTAATTGTATTTGCAATAAACTATGCAATAAAATATAACTAATATACGTGCAAAAAAAGTGAATATTAATATGCAATTAAAAAATGTATATAATAATGTGATTGATACTTAAAAAATATATTTTGCTATAAAGAATTAAAAATGATTATTTACTGAAATATATTACTAAATGTGCAGATGACTTTGAAAAAGTAATGATTATTAAATTAATTTAAATGAAAATAAATTGATGAATATCCTAATATTCGCATAAATAAGGATAATTATCAATAAATTGTGTTAAAATTTGAAAAATGTGCAAAAAGTGGTATTTGTGCTTTTTAACAATCAGGGCTCCCTGAGATGTCATTTTTTAAGAATGGTGTGCCAAAATTCGGTGTCAACATGGCATACATTCTTATTTCATATGATGATTTGTTATGAACTGTTATTGGAAATGATGATAAGTGAGATAGTGTAGCCTCCGAAGTCTTTGACGGGAGCGTAAAAGAGAGATGAGTGTCTGATGCCGGAGGTCTTTGCCGGGACCGTGAGAGTGATACATGGACTTCGCGGGTCCCCTATGGGTCATGACTATCGAGACGTGGAGGTATTCCATCCGTAGCATGTGTGTATGATATGAGACAGTTGGCCAGTGCATTGCATTGCATCGCACATGCATTCATATTACATCCATTCACATCTCTGATTCTGGTTGTTGTATCTATTGTATTGCATGGTGCGTTCAACCTTGATTTCTTAGTTGTTGATTCATTTGAGATGTTGCGTGGTTGTTAATCACTTACCTAGATTAAGTTGATGGATTCGAGGACTAGAGGTTCCGCCTAGGCTATGACAATAGACTACTGAGCTCTAGTGTGATTCCCATTACTGCAAGTCTTACATGGATATGCTTAGAAATTACTTCATTCTCGTACTTCATGGATTACGACGTGATAGTTCGATACTTGAATTGTTGTTCTTAGACAGTGTGGTGTTTGTACTTGATTGCGAGCATGTCTATTCTTCAGCTTCTTTCTTTATATATGTTAGCTAACTCTTGTCGGCCTATGATACCTACCAGTACATAGTGTTTGTACTGATACTACTCTTGCTACACCTTTTCGGGGTGTAGAGTTGTTCCAGGTACAAGAGCGAGATTCGGTTAGCCTTCAAGGATCTCGTGGAGTTCATCTAGACTTTCTATTTAATTCTCATTCTAAACAGAAGTTGTATTCATGTTGTGATTGTAACTAATATTCAAGTTGTATACTTAGAAACTCTTGTAATATTTAGACCAGATTCCTTGGGTAGTCATTGTATTTTTCGCATTTCTATTCGTCTATGATTTTGGACTTCTATTGCTCTTATTTTTTATTTATGTTGTTGGATGAATCTTTAAGGGACGGGTTCGCCTACCAGGTCGGAAAAAGGTAGGTGCCCGTACGATTAGTGACTTGGGTCATGACACCGGCGAACATAGCCGAGGTGAGGAGAATCCAACAACATGCGATTCCTCAGGTTAGGAGACAAGTTGTTTGAGCTTCTCAATTCCAACAAGATGAGAATCTGTTTGGAGACGATAAGGACGCATTTGAGGAAGCTTACCAAAGGAGGAACGAAAGAAGGGCACCATGAGCTAGGGCTGAGGATGACAATCTTAGTAGCATTAAGATGAAGATCCCAACTTTCAAGGGAACAAAAGATTCTGACTTGTAACTTGATTGGGAGAGATAGGTGGACGCCATCTTTAACTGTCATAACTACTCTAAAGGTAAGAAGGTTAAACTTGCTGTGGTTGAATTTTCTGACTATGCTGCTAATTGGTGGAAGAAATTTAGCAGAGACTGACTAGACAATAAAGAACCGCCCGTTGGAACATGGGACGAGATGAGGCGAGTTATGAGGAAGCGTTTTATGCCATCACACTTCCAAAGAGATCTACAACAACACCTTCAAACTCTTAGGCAAGGTTCTAAGTCTGTGGATGAATATTTTAAGGCTATGGATATGGCTATGATCTAAGCAAATTTTAAAGAGGAAGAGAAAGCCACTATGGCTAGGTTTCTTAATGGATTAAATCGAGAAATAGGCACGCAGTAGAATTGCAACAATATGTAAACATAGATGAGTTAGTAGAGTTGGCTGAAAAGGTAGAAAAACAGATTAAAAGAAAGCAACAAGCTAGCTGTTATACCCCGTATTCTATACACTGAGTTTCGCCATAAGATAGCCGACGTGAAGTTAGTAAGTGAGGTTGTTGTTAAGATTATAAGAGATTCTACATTATTATTCCACATATGCAGGAGTTTAAGTGGTATACAGCAAGTATCGGAAGATTGGAGGCAAAATAAACTAGAAAAATCTGAGTTCTGCAGTAGAGCAATTCGACAGCCAAGTCGATGGACCATCGACTAGTCAACAGCTCATCAACATGCCCGTCGAAAAATTTTGGGAGATTCAGGGGCTTCCGCATGTTGACGGTGGCGAGTCGACAAATCGCCGATAGGTCAATGGACCGTCGACCCTGCCGTGGAACCGCAGGCGGTGGAAAATTTTCTCTCACCTATAAATAAGAAGGGCCACGACTTGAATCATTATTTTTCATCAAAAATCAGACCTTTCTGGATCCTTCAAGCTCTCCCTACTCATCCATACATCTCCTAAGCAAATTCAAGTGAAAATCAAGCTTTGGAGCGCTAAGTTAGCTCATAGGTGATGATGATCTTTGCTCTTAATTGAATTTTATGGTGGTTATGGTTTGGAACAAAGTTGGGTGAGTTAGGGTTCTTCAATATTGAGGTATGTTCTCTCTTTATTTCTTATATTGAGTTGATTTGGAGATTAATAAGTCATAAAAGTGAAGAAAATGGTGGTAGGAAAAGTTATGGGACATTGTGTTGAAATTGTTGATTATGAATGGAATTTGGAAGGTAGTTTTGGATTGTTTTAGGTGTAAATTGTATATAATTGCCTAAATATGGAATTGTTGATGATGTTATTGTTGTTGGGAGTTGATTTGGAATTTGGTGGAAGTCAATAAAACAGGGGAAGTGCTGCCCAAATTCCGCTAGCCCATTAGTTACTCTAGTTTCAACTTATGAGTGTTTCCAAGACTTAACCTTAGTATAAGTCCTCTTGAATGTAGATTAGCAAGCCTGCGAGGAGAACGTTAAGTAGTTAAGGAGGCATAAAGGTATGTTAAGGCTAACCTTTTCTTTCTGAAGCCATGATTCCTTTGTTGTTAACCTACACACGATATCCATAATATTCTTATTCCTAAAAATGCTAGAAACTCATGATTCTCAAGGTTCTTATGATATTATTGATAAGTGTTCTCCATGATGATGATGATTCCATTTTTAGAGATACCAAAACTTATAGTTTTGATGTCATTATGATATTATTGAGCTTGTTTCATGATTATTGATTTTATTCATTGTTGTTGATCTCACCTTATGGTAATTGTTCTTTCAAGGTGAGATATAGCGTTGATGATGATTCCATATTGATAGTCGGAGGTTACCGACCTTACGTCACTCCGATAAACTTATAGCTTTTATGGGCTCTCATGCATGCTTTATATGTATATATTTTTCTCACACAGAGCCGCGCTATAGTCGGCCGGGTACGACACCTATTGTGCACACCACTGCAGTGGGTACGTTAGGATGTTACCCCAGACGCGGGATGATATGATATATGGATAGGGCTGCACGTTCCGCAGCACTAACATTTATATTATATATGTATGTATGAAATGTTTTTTTTTAAAAGCTAAGCATGCATGATATCCTCCTTAAAAGGCAATCAGATGTACAAGTTATTTCTCCTATCTTATGCTTCTTTCATACATTTATTATGTTATTATTCATGCCTTACATACTTAGTGCATTACTCCTACTGACTCCATTTTGTTTATGAACGCTTCGTACTGCTCATGCCGCAGTAGACAGCGACTGCCCGGACTCTTTAGCAGCTTGCACGGCGGTTACAAGAAAATTCCATTTGTCTATGAGCTACACTTTGGCAATTATTTTTCTTTTATGTACATATGGGCATGGAGGGATCCTGTCCCTTCCTTATGATGTTTATATTCCTTGTAGAGGATCGTAGGCAGACGTATATAGTTAGATGTTCTGTAACCTTATCGGTCCATATTTTTGTATATCATTTTTGACAGCCTTGTCGGCTTGTGCATATGGCGTAGTTGGAGATGTTTATATAGACGTGTCTTAATCCTTAAACTCATGTTCTTATAGGTTATGATATTTAT